>NC_068409.1:8546797-8559297 GCF_023724105.1 Carassius gibelio
AGCGTTCATTAGACTTCCTTTGGCAAATGCAATGGTTACAGTAGATAATAGTATTCCTCAGAACCAGAATCAGAGCTCATCCCTGTGCTGTTTCACAAAGATTCAAAGCACAGCGTTTATCCAGAAATTCATCTTTAAACTGGTGTCATGCTAGCACAACAAAACTCTACTACATAACGTTTAACAAAGCAGCTTCACAAACACACACACACACACACACATGTTAATCATGCATATTAAACACAGGAAACACTTCTGCTTGTTTGGTGGCACAGTAAAGCGTACATGCCCAACTCTGAAATCTGTGGCTGGTGAGAAACTGACAGTCGAGATTGCCTCTGTGTTTTTACCGCCCACATAAATGCCCGTTTGGTGCTGATAACATAATTGCTGAACGCACACAGCACCCACACAAACACACACACAATGCAGCAGGAGAAAACAGTTATGTGATGGTGTGGAGAGCCAGGGTTCTTCCCTGAAATAACACAACAGTTCACAGAGACATTTAATCAAAAGCCACTCCATTACTTCTCTGTAAACGGTTCAAGCAGAGCACGAGTGATGGAAACACTGTTTACTCCACAGTCCCTTCATGAGTCTGACGCCAACAACAGGAGAGGCTTGACCTCCAAAATATACTTCCACCCAACTCTGCAGCGCACGCTCCCGCTCTGAAACAGTGCTGTGAGAGGAGGGTCATACCTGAGTTCCTCTTGGAGATGTATTTGAGATTGATGGAGGCCGCTGAATTGATGAGGAGGAGCATGAATCCAGCCAGCTTCATCTTCCAGGTGTGTGCAGCTACAAGAAACCAGAATACACAACAATAAGTCCTGGTTTCTTTCTTTCTTTCGTTCTTTTTTTTACTTGAACGTGCAGCATAAAGTTATTTCATTGTGTAAAACAAAAACACAAACACCCCTCTCCAGTACAAGAGAAGGGACAAACAGGAAGCTTTGGACTGAAGACATCGGGCAGTCCAATGTGTTTTAAATTACAAATAAAAGCAGACACGTGTTTCTCTTCTAAATATTCCAAATAATCAAGTCTGTATTAAATAACTATATTACAGCACTGAATGTATGCGGAAACAGGTTTGTTATAATCATAAACTACTGATTTTAAAACGTTACTGTCAGTTAATATAGCCTCTCTTCTGATTTGAACAAATACACTCAGTCTCACTGGATATCGGCAACAGATTTTAAGTTAAATATCATACTGTTCAAATCATGATGCAAAACTGTGTATGAATATTCAGTCTGTCACCCAGAGAACCGGTCTCAATACTCATCTGCTCACCTGTTTCTCTTCTGTGTGTCTGTGTGCTCTCAGCTTCTAGTCTCCGTTCGATCGCTCTGGTAATTGTGGTTTATTCGTCCTGATCTCATGCTGGTTTCCTGCCTAGATCAGATGAGGGAAGCTCTCTAAACGCTTGCTTCTCTCTGACCACCAGCTGTGAGCATCTTCTGATGATCCTGTCCTGCTGCTGGACCGATGTCTGCTCATGAACCCTGTCTGTCCTTGACTTCACTCTCATCTCATCCTCACACACTTTCACTGATTTCTTAGCTTCAACCCCTGCCTGCCTGACCTCCCGCCTGTCCTGTCTGTCCAGTCCACTCTACATTTGAGCTTGACTGATACAGTCTGATGTTTGTACACATAACCAGCTCCATATGTGTGTTTCTCTGGTGTAGTAGACGTGCTGGGCAGCGCACCAGGTACAGCACTGCACTAGTGATGTGAAGCGCTGGAGGACGAGATGTGTTATTAATGTGTACTGCTTCTGCACCACATTCACACATGTACCACAGATATACTGCAGACTGATCATGTGTGAAATGGCCATTGCATGAGAGAAGCAACATTAAATCCAGGCTAACGCTGGAATGACATGGTTCACCATGAGAAGCACAGCGGAAGGTTTATTATGGGTCCTGAGAAACTACATCCATCAGGCAGGGCCAGCCTTTAATGGGCTTTAAGGGTATAAGGGACACAAAATGTCTTGCTAAAGCTGGAGAATATTGATCTAGTGACATTTATGCACCAATTATATGCTGTTCTGTGGTCATTATAATTCTGAGGATTCTACAGAGCCTTGGTTAAATGTCTTTGGCGGCTGTAGCTTTATATGATTTGGTCGTATGGTGAACATCGGTATATTTTTCTGTCAGTTACTTTTCACATGATTTTTATATGTAATTAATTTGTCATTAAAATCATCTCTAACTTGTTGAATATAATTCAAACACATGATTACCCAGTATCCAAGATATTTATGACAGACCAGAGCACTCTGGCATCCCATTTTGAACATTTTATTGATGTACCACTGAGGAACAAACTCTCTAATTCGACTCCTCCAGATGTGCATGTGTTATCATGGAAAGAGAAAGCAGGCTTTATAAAGAACAACCTCTGTGCATCAAGCATTCTGTCAGGAGCTGAGCACGCTGACAGTCTAATTTAGTCTTCTACAGTCTTCCACCGTATCTCTGCAGAGATGTTTTCAAACAGACCGTCCCCTGACGCTGCTAAACATCTCTACAGATTTTCCCCTGAAGAGCCGCCACACACACACAGCTATTCTCAAATAAACAGTCAGGTCTGAGGCATTCACGGGGCTGCCATCTGCTCGGGCAGCATTACCTCTGGAGGAATTCCCCAGTGAACGCAGGCTAAAGTGAATTATGTGCCGAGGTGTAACGCAGGACTGACTCCATCTGATGTGAGCCTCGTGGGAACCCTTTTGTGTTCACTTCTACACCGGGGATCCAGCTAACCTGATCAATGCTGCCCTGCTCAACAGACTTCTACAGCTTGCAGAAAAAATGCATTGAGGCCTTTTTCTTCACATTATTCAAAATTGTTCAACTGCAAACGTAAACTTCATTTTTGTAAAATAAAATGTGAGTGTAATCTGTGCTTTTATGTTGCAAGGGAGTCGCTAAGTTGTCCACTATATGGTGATCTGGGGGGTTTGGTTGGCTGTAGAGCATGTTTTCAGTTTTCATCATCCACCATGAAGAGAAGTTTGATATGTTATGCCGAGTTCACACTGCACAATTTTAGCACACTCTGCTGCTCTGTGTTTCACGGAAACCTGGCTGAATGACGACATACCGGACAGAGTGCTCCATCTGCTGAGTTTCCAGCTGCTCAGAGCGTATCGCGACGCAGAATCAACGGGGAAATTGCTCGGCGTGGGAAATGCTCTTACATCAACAAAAGGTGGTAATGTAGCAGTGTTATAGAAGATGTGCTGTCCCAATCTAGAAGTGCTCTTCAATAACTGTAAATCATTTTATTCACTGCACAAGTTTAACTCTTTCATTCTGGTGAGTCCTCAACAAGCACACGTGAGCTCAGCTTTACAGAAACTGGCTGATCAGATCACAAACACAGAACAACAACACCGGGACTCTGTTTTAATCATTCATAGGGACTTTAATAAAACAAATCTCTCCCATGAACTGACAAAATACAGACAGCACATCACATGTCCCACCAGAGACAGTAATATATTGGATCACTGTTACACCACAATAAAGAATGGATATTACTCTGCTCCACGGGCATCTTTGGGGCTCTCTGATCACTGTTTGGTTCAGAATCAGAATCAGAAAGAGCTTTATTGCCAAGCATGCTTGTGCATACAGGGAATTTTCATTTTAATGACATAAGCTTCCAGTACACAGAGACAACAACACGCAGACAAAAAAAAAAAAGTACATATAAAGACAAATATTAAAAAATAATTCGAAAAAAATATATACATTGGGGGAGGAATGGAGAAAATGTCTTGTATAAATGGGTTAAATACACACTGGAAAAGAGATCAGAGTTCCAGCGACTCGGCATCAGTGTGAAAAGGTCTGAAGGAGATTACCAACTTAATTTGGATAATAAACTGGATTACATCTGACCACTATGCTCAACTCAGAGGACTGTAAGAGACAGTGTGTTCATGGAAACATGGTTCAGCAACAGTGTTCCTGACTGCACTATTCAGTTCGATCAGCTGACGTGCTATCCAGCGGACAGAGCTCTCATCGAGGGAGGGAAATCTCTGAATGGTTAAACTCCCCAGTACTTGAGTGAGCTTGAATCACATTATACTTCTTCACATCCACTGCAACCTCAAAATTATGAACAGTTGATAATACCTAGAATATCAAAATTGACCGCGGGCAGTAGATCATTTTTCTATTTATCGCTCAAACTCTGTAGCAGTCTCCCTAACATTATTCACGAGGCAGAAACACTCTGACAGTTTTAAATCTAGACTAAAGACTCTTGTTTCATCATCATAAGCGACTATTGGTCAGTTTTTTTCAGCTTTATCCCAATGTTACTGTGGTTAGCTGGATGGTGGACCAGATGGTGGACCTGCATCCAGGAATAACCACAACACAGCCCTTGAATATCAGTGAAGGCCGTCAGTACAGATCCTAAGACCTGAGTGACTGCACAAACCCTGAGGACAGATCTTCAGTGAAGACCTTGTCGTCTAGACGAGCCCTCAGCACAGATTCCTACAGTGCCAGGACCAGCTGGGACCATAATCAGCTGATTTATCTGTTAGCAAAATTCTGTAAAACATATATGGGAAAGTCCAAACACGCAGGCCTACTCTGCTTTTCACTGTGGTGACATCGGCTATTGAAGGCAACCCATACACTCATACTTACAAGAAAACCAGCAAATGTCAATCACTGGAGTAGTAGCCAGGGATGATTAAATGCTAACTGCTGTAATTATCTGAGCCATGCCTCTGAAGCCATCAAGTGATAAACACATATGACCCTAATTACTCATAAATTATGGTGCTGATTTTACATAAAATATTGCTGATTATAGGTCTGGGGCCGAATTCACGGAAAGAAGTTAAGAAGTTACTTGAGATAAATTCTAAATGGTTCACCAGAATGTTCCTAAATTCAAGGCTTAAAAACATCATAAGAGGTCCTCAAATATGTCTTATTGTCCTCAAGAACAAAATTATAGGCTTTGGTGTTACCTGACTGTATGGCGTTTCTTACAAAACTCTTGTCCACACTAATACATTTCTGACATTTCAGTTTGGACAAAACTTTTGGAAAACACTTGAAAACACTAGCGTGTGATGTAGCTAATTAGTTATATTGTAATGATTTATATTTGTAACAACCCAGTAAATTAATTAACCTTATAGCCCTCTTCAGTCATTTTTTACCAAAAATGTGTATATTTTGAAATTTAAAAAATTTTGCTTCTTCGGAATTAGATGACACTTGGTGACTTTTGTCACATTAGCAATATGAAAGCACAAACAAATAATGGACATGATTCGGATATGTTAAAGGGTAAAAAAAATGATCGACATGGGAATCAGTGAATCTTTTTGGTGATACAAACTACAAATCAGCCACTGGTCAGAAAAAATAGTGTGCAGCAATCAAGGGGTCTAGAATATCAGGAGTGCAAATTAGACACCAACGCACACATACAAACATACATACACAGAAATAAACAGGTAAGACTGCAACAGAGCACATTTTGAAAATATGTGAAAAAAACATTTATTGAATTACATTGAATAAAATATAAAGGAATTCCAAAATGTTTGTATAAAGTGTTTTGAATTATCACTATCCATTCCTCATTTTGTTAGATTTTTTAATTATTAAATATTGAGTAACAAAAATGATTCCTATGTGTTTTCTTTCTAACAAGATTTTAATGTTTGACTCTAATAATAATGTAAACTGATACGTTTCTAACCAAAAATATCTAAACCTTGACAAAAGTAGTCTTTTAGAATGTCTAGATATATGTCTAAATGCAAAACCTAAAAAAAATGAATAAATCGTGTCTAAAAAACAATGGGAATACAAAAGCCTCTCTATATATCTACACTGAACAAAATTATAAACATAACACTTGATTTTGTCCCCATTTTTCATGAGCTGAACACAAAGACCTAAGACTTTTTCTATGTACACAAAAGGCAGTTTTGTCTTATTGTTCACAAATCTGTCTAAATCTGTGTTAGTGAGCACTTCTCCTCTGCCGAGATGCTGATTAGACAGCATGATTACAACCACATTACAACCTACTGTATATATCTATGTATGTATGTAGTAATGGAGAAAATAGCTCATTAAAATTGTATAAATATTGCATAGTATCATCAAATTCCCTCAAAATAATAAATAATAAGCAAACAAATATTATTGAACAAAAAATATATTACATTGATTTTCCTAATTAAATTTCAATGCTTCAGTCACTTTTGACCGTGAAGGAGAACAAGTCTGACTCCTAAACATAAAGGGCCAGAGGGTTAAACATCTTAGCTTTTATGGTTAAAGACAAGTTGAAGCTTATCCTAGATTATATAAAATATTGTTGTCTTAAGATCAGCCTTTCAAAAAATTTTTTACTATTTTGGATGATTTTGAAATATCAAATATTCTAAACTTTATTCTTAAGTTTGAAATGAAGAAGTAAGCCACTGTAGAGACCTGAAGACCTCTGTTAAACCCTACAGTGAAGGCATTCATCTTTGTTGCCAAATTTGGTGATCTCAGTGTTGTCTTTGATTAAATGGAAGGAGTTTTTGCATATCCAAGAGTTAATTTCATCAATACACCGGCACAGGTAGTTGGTGGGGTAGTCATTCAGGCTACATATCTGAATAAAAGACAGGAACTTTTGGAAATGTGAAGGCATCAAACACACTACTGTGAAAATATATAGTTTATTCATGTTTTTCAAATCTACAGGTAGTAAATAATGTATATGAACAATACAGTACTAATTTACAGCATTTTTTACAGAATATAAAATATTCTACCTTATGTGATAAAAAGGAGGGGGAAAGTATGTAAACAGATTATTTTGGTTATTTTCCAGCAGTGTAACTGATTTTTTAGCCAATTTACAGCAAGAAATAAGAGAAAAATTAAGGTTTCCTTCATATTTATAGGAAACTTAAATGTTCTCTTATTTCTTTCTTGTATAGAAATATATATATTACATGTTTGCCCCCCCCCCCCTCAATTGTGAAATGATGTCCCTGCAGTAGATCTGCATTTTTTTCTGCATAGCTTTTATAATCAATTTGGTTTTTTTGCATATACAGGATGAACAATAGTGGTGCAACAATAGAACCTTGAGGTACTCCGCATGTCATTGACGTCCACTTAGACCTGGGGTGGGGAACATTGATCCTGGAGGGCCTATGTCCCTGCAGAGTTTAGCTCCAACCCTGAAAAAAAAAAAAACCTACCTGTATCCTGAAGACCTTGATTAGCTTGTTCAGGTGTGTTTGATTAGGGTTGGAGCTAAACTCTGCAGGGACACAGGCCCTCCAGGATCAAGGTTCCCCACCCCTGACTTACACTAATGGTTACCTTTACTCACACAATAACCTCTCCCTACTAAGTACAGTATGACCTGAACCATCTGAGAACCATTCCAGAAAGCCTGACCCTGTTTGGCAGTCTTTCTAAAAGTATGTTGTGACTGACAGTGTCTAACGCAGCACTGAGATCGAGTAGTACAAGCAACGATAATTTGCCAGAATCAGCATTTAAGCGAATTTCATTTATTATCTCTACAACTGCCTCTGTGCTGTGATGCAGTCCCTCAACGGCACTTGAAATGGATTGACTTAAAAGGAATGACTTCCGACAGATCAATGAAAGGTGTTTATTACATTTGAAATATGGATATTTTTCTTGCAAGACATTTTATTATGGATATGTGCACTTTATTGGACCTCTTGTGGACTGTTCAACAGAAACACCCACCAACTGCAATCATAACACTTGGAGGAGCCAGGACAATTTTTTATATAACTCCGATTGTGTTCATTTGAAAGGAGTCATATTTTCATTTTTGGGGAAACTAACCTTTTAATGGTTGGGTAGTGTGTGATGCCACGTATTTTACTTTTTAATATATATATATATATATATATATATATATATATATATATATATATATATATATATATATTAAATGTGAGCCAAGAACTTTCTATTTTATCATTAAATTACTCTATTTGAATGTATTTCAGTAAAAGTTGCTAAGGTGCAGGAACCCAGAGCGAGGAATGAGGAGACCAGGAGTACAAAATTAAGGAATTTGCTCATATCATGGGGAATCATACATGGCACAAGGAGTAGACTTCAACAATACCAGACACTGGATGAAAGACAGGGAACACTATTCTTACAAAGAACAGGAGAATGGGATGACAAGACACACCTTGGATCAAATCAACATAATCAGGACAGGAACAGGAAACTAACCAAATATGGGCATGGGAAAGACATGGGGAGCAAAATGCAACCAAAACTCGGAACAAAGTCTGACAACAAGTCAAGTCAACTTTATTTATTTAGCACTTTATTGTGTCAAAACAGCTTTACAGTGTTAAACAGGAAAATAGTTTGTCAATAATGCCTACAAAATTCAATTCTGCTTTAAAGCAGCTCTTAAAAGAGGACAATAGTAAAGTCAATACTTCAGTTGAAGTCAGTTCATTGTTGATTTAGTGAAGTCATCATCCAGCTCAGTTCACTTCTATTCCAATAGTTTATGTGCAGTAAAGTCGACAATAATGCCAAAATTGATGCAACAGCAACAAGGAGGCCAAACTCCATCGGTGAGAATGGAGAACACAGAGTGCCGTGGTCTCACCGGTCCTGATGAACACTTCAGAATGTGCACGCTACAGTGAGATTTCTCAGCTCAGGTGACAGAAGTTCACTGGAGAAGCATGCTGGCACTATTAAGCCAGCTCTAATCACATCACAGGAGGAGAGCTGGCCGGAGTCGACTGGTCTCTCAGTAGAACCACATCAAGATGCTCTGCTTCTGTGTTTGTAAAAACAAACCAGCATCAGCACTTGACAACATATCCATGTCTAAAACGACACACTAAAGCCACCATCAAACACAAAATAAAACAAGAATTGCATAATTTTTTAAGACGTTAAATAAAAGTTGTGGCAAAAGCGATGCCACTAGCATCTACAAGAACATACTGTGAACTCCTCAAGAAGGTGTCAGTGATTACAACATACAAAATACCTTAACCATTATACCTCTGCCTACATAATTGCTTGTTCCATGCTATACAGTTATATAAACTAACTGTACATAAACCTAAGGCCTTCTGCTTAAATGTCTAATAGTTTTATTTGAATGTGATAATTTAGGTAAAAATTAAAAAAAGGGACTTTTACAGTGTTACAAATTATTTATATTTCAAATAAATGTTGTTATATATATATATATATATATATATATGTGTGTGTGTGTGTGTGTGTGTGTGTGTGTGTGTGTGTGTATGTGTGTGTGTGTGTGTGTGTGTGTGTGTGTGTGTACAGGTACTTCTGAAATAAGAATGTTGTGGAAAAGTTAATTTATTTCAGTAATTCAATTCAAATTGTGAAACTCATGTATTAAATACATTCAATGCACACAGACTGAAGTAGTTTAAGTCTTTGGTTCTTTTAATTCTGATGATTTTGCCTCACATTTAACAAAAACCCACCACAACAAATTAGAATATGTTGACATGCCAATCAGCTAATCAACTCAAAACAGTCTTCAGAATGGTCTCTCAGTTTGGGTCACTAGGCTACACAATCATGAGGAAGACTGCTGATCTGACAGTTGTCCAGAAGACAATCATTGACACCCTTCACAAGGAGAGTAAGACACAAACATTCATTGACAAAGAAGCTGGCTGTTCACAGAGTGCTGTATCCAAGCATGTTAACAGAAAGTTGACTGGAAGGAAAAAGTGTAGAAGAAAAAGATGCACAATCAAGAGAGAACCACAGCCTTATGAGGATTGTCAAGCAAACTGTATTCAATAATTTGATTGAACTTCACAAGGAATGGACTGAGGCTGGGGTCAAGGCATCGAGAGTCACCACACACGAGTCAAGAGTGTTCAAGTGTTCAATTTACTGAACCACAGACAACATCAGAGGCATCTTACCTGGGCTAAGAGAAGAACTGGACTGTTGCTCAGTCATCCAAAGTCCTATTTTCAGACGAGAGCAAGTTTTGTATTTTATTTGGAAACCAAGGTCCTGGAGTCTGGAGGAAGTTGCTTGAAGTCCAGTGTTAAGTTTCCACAGTCTGTGATGATTTGGGGGCAATGTCATCTGCTGGTGTTGGTCCATTGTGTTTTTTGAAATCCAAAGTCACTGCACCTGTTTACCAAGAAATCTTGGAGCACTTCATGCCTCCTTCTGCTGACCAGCTTTTTGAAGATGCTGATCTCATTTTCCAGCAGGATTTGGCATCTGCCCACACTGCCAAAAGCACCACAGGTTGGTTAAATGACCATGGTGTTGGTCACCAGACCTGAACCCCAGAGGGAATCTATGGGCTATTGTCAAGAGGAAGATGAGAAACAAGAGACCAAACAATGCAGATGAGCTGAAGACCACTGTCAAATAAACCTGGTCTTCCAGACCACCTCAGCAGTGCCACAAACTGATCACCTCCACGCCACGCTGAACTGAGACAGTAATTTAAGCTAAAGGAGCCTCTACAAAGTACCGAGTACATAATTAACATACTTTCCAGAAGGCCAACAATTCACTAAAATGTATTATTATTATTATTTTTGGTCTTATGAAGTATTCTAATTTGTTCAGATAGTGAATTGGTGTGTTTTTGTTAAATGTGAGCCAAAATCATCACCATTAAAAGAACCAAAGACTTAAACTACTTCAGTCTGTGTGCATTGAATGTATTTAATACACAAGTTTCACAATTTGAGTTGAATTGCTGAAATAAATTAACTTTTCCACAACATTCTAATTTAATGAGATGCACCTGTGTGTATACACACACACACACACACACACACACACACACACACACATATATATATATATATAGTTGAACTTTGAATCCCGATTTTTGACCCTGCCTAACTTCCAGAGTACAAAATCTGAGGAGCATCCAGGTGTTCTCATTTACTAAAGGCTTGTCTAAGAGGGAATCCGCAGACGCACCTCATGACAGAAGCAATGAGCTGTGTATAATGATTGACAGAGCGAGATTAAAAGACGTGTAAATACTGACACGCCACACACACCTTTGGTGATCCTCATCTCATTGTTTGCTGGTAGTTTATGGGGAGGTGAGAACTGTGTGTTGGACCGCAGACTCCTCCGTCTGACAGCTTCTTTAATCCTGCCAGGTAACATGCTTATCTCAATTCATCACTTATTCACCTGTCTCTTTATTCTTCTTTAGAATATTAAAGATCACTTAATGAATATCTAGTTTGGTAAATTCAAGTTTTCTATTTCTGTGTCGGCCTGATGATATTGCACTCCAACTGAATTTGGGTTCAAACAAGCCGATAGACCTTGTACCTGCACAGTAAAATTGTGGCAGCAGTCATCACTGCCATGTGCATCATCCAGGGATTCACACTCCAGTCCAGTAGGTGGCAGAAATGCATTTTTGTTGTTGTTTGTGGTGGTGGTTTTCCAACCATTAAAATGTCAGAATAAGGTGGTGGCACAAAAGAACAACTGGGTTCAACAAATTTACTGTGTGCCGTCCTGTTTTACTACTACTATGAGTTCATAGCCCTAATGTTCATGACAGTGTTGTGAAAACAATGCTGTCTATGGAGAAAAGCCTATAACTGACTCCCCCATATGGAGCTACAGTAGCATGTGTCTCATGAATACATCATGTTTATCTATAATACATACGCACATATGGATCAGGCTGGGATATTCTCTCCAAAGAGGCAATATAAGACAGCAGCAGGACAGTTTTCAGAGGGAATCTCTTTTTGTCTCCTTGTCTTGTTTTCTATGAGCACCTACTGAGGAGTGAAAGCCAAAGCTTCACGTAAGAGGAGGATGATAACTGTGTGAATGCTGTAATGCACATCTCTCATGTTCATAACCGTCTGTAAACTGAGCTGAATGGATCAGAGTGATGCTCAAAGCAAACTATGCAATTATCAGAATCAACTAATAAGCCATCGATCACTCATTAAGGGAAGAACATCTCTATTAACACAGAAGGAGACACGTGTGTATGATGAAGACACAGGGTAATGATCCAAAAATAAACCCCTAATAATACTAGTTGATTAAGAGTTAATAATAATAAAAGCTCAAAACAATTATTAACTCTATTAAGTTAACTGAACATTTTTTTTGCAAGTTGAAAATATTTCAATCTGTATTAATTTTAGTGTTCTATTTTAGTATAAACATAAAAATATTAGAGTCCAGGCCATTATGTTTATTTATAGTAGCTTCATTCAATATGGTGTGCATTTCTAATTTTCAAGAATATTGAGCCGTTATTCTGCAGCATGAGTTTATTTGTGACACGTGCTGTGCCGTCTGACCTTCTTTATCTGTTCACATCGCCTCACATTCATTAAAGAGACTTCCTCTCAATATTAAATGCTTCTCGCTGGCTTCTTCTGACACCTCACA
>NC_068409.1:8564297-8569839 GCF_023724105.1 Carassius gibelio
TGCAGCATCTGTATTAATATATGTGATCGTTCAGCTGAGTAACACATTTACAAATCTGATAAAACATGCTAATAAAACATTTCATTCATGGGGATGGACACAGAAACTAGCCTCATTATAACATCTCTTATTAAATAGATCTAGACTTGTCTGAAGTCTCTTAAGACCGGAGCACACGACAGGATTTCCTCTGATTTCCAGAAGATCAGATCCGTCTGGAGATCAGGAGATGTGAACACAGAATCAGTTCACTTCTCTAAAGTGACAGGCATCAGTTCATGAGTCTCTTTGTGAAGGATTACACACACGTTTAATGTGGAAGAGCTTAAAGAGAGCACAGCGAGTTTAATGGAACAGACACAAGGTTTTAGAAATGTCATGTTATATTTATTCAAATGACAGGATTTTGCTAAATAAAGTCTAGTTCATGTATGAAGTTCATACATATTAATCTGAACAATTATTAACAATATCTATTTCTTACTGATGTCACGCTGACGCTGTGTTTTTACAGTAGAAGCTCTCCTTAAAATAATATGAAATCTCATGTAAATCTTAAATGACAGATGAGTAACAAGCTGTCAGTTAATAATATTATGGATGTATTAGTAGTATCCAGTCACGCCTGTGAAGTCATGTATTAGCTTAGCACAGTCGTGTAAAGCTAGTCAGCTAGCTGTGTTCTGTAGCATCTGTGTATCTAATATAATTATTTCCCACATCCAAGGGCTTGGTTCTAATATACAAACGAACATTGAACTTTAATCTCTTAATTTTACAATAAGCAGTGAAAAATACCCTAAAATAAAGGCTTAAACATCTAAAGTGTGTGTTTAATGAGCACATGAGCTTAATATATAGTTATTCCCCTCTCGCTGGTTCTTCTGACACCTCACAGGACATTTAAACATCTCTTCAGTCGACACACACACTTCACATAAACCCAACATTCATACGCTATTATTAACTGAAAATTATTTACACGTTAAAGTCTCTCACAAAGATTTTAAAATCTTTCCAAATCTTCATCTATAAAGCTTTATCCATCACCTTTAGCCACTCATTCTCCACAGATGTCCTCATAAACGATAGTAAACATGAATAAAAACCTGTATGTACACACACACACACGCATTATATATGTGTGAGTGTGTGTGTGTGTGTGTGTGTGTGTGTGTGTGTGAGTGTGTATATATAGAGAGAGAGAGAGAAAGAAAGAATTGAAGGGCAGGAAAGCACTTGTTAATATAATGTCTAATATAAAATGTGACTTAACTTATAAAAGCATTCAAGTTATATTAAACCTTATCAAAATTGCCATGATACTATCACATAAACGCAGGCCTGCAATCCAGCGCAGAGGAAAAATACTAAATAGAAACAGGGATAAAGGTGGCTTGACGTTAAACGTTCGATACTCAGTACTGGTATACAGTCTTCTGAAGTCATTAGCATTTGAGGAAATGACTTACAATCATAAAAACAACTGTAATCTGTTCATTTCGGTGTCAACTACAATCCACAATTTATACATTTTTTATATTTATTAAAATGAATTGTGAATCATTCTGGTAAAAACTGAGCCCGTGCATCTCTTCAGACACATTCCTGTGAAAGGTTTTTGGCTCTTGACGTTAATAACGAGTTTTAATGTTGGAAATAATTTCAGCAACACATCTAATATTCTCTCTGAGTTTCCAGGTTCCCTCACGAGAATTAGCCATGATTTACCATAAATCATCCTTCTTGTAGCCATGGTAACTGCAAATTTGTTACTTTAAATAATAATTTACAAAAAAGTATTAATATGGTGGATTTTTTTTTTTGCGATAAGAACAGAGCTAAGCCACCCATAGCCTTCAAAATGACTTAAAATGCATTGTATAAAAACAACGAGGCAATAATGATGGATTAATAACACTGTTAAAAATACAGAAATAAGCAAAGAAATATAATTTCTTCAAAATAAATAAATAAATAAACCATGGTTTTATCATAGTTAAACTGCTCAATTTTTCTTTTGCATGATTTCTGAATGCTTGAGACTATAAAAATAAGAGTCCTAGCCATAGCTAAATGTTGAGAGCTACAACTGTCATTTGTAAATAATACCATTCATTCATGTATTTGCTTGTTTAATTGTATTAGTGTTGTATTTCGACACTAGAGTAGTTTGGGGGGGGGGCACAGTGCCATCTTCCGCTGGTTACCATGGTGACTCACCTGTCTGTATCTGATGAGCATCTTCAGATCATGAACAGTGCTGATAAACTTGTGTTAACACTAATAATCATCCACACACACATATAACACAGTCAGTCTACTCACCGGGTGATGCTGAGCGCCTTCAGATGAACGGGAGATGATGTCTGAGCTATTTCCACAAGTTTAAATCAGATGTACTTCATGAAGATGTGCTTTAATACGAGCAGAGCCGAGGAGGAACAGTGAACATCGAGGAAGAGTCCGTCAGAAGTCAGGTGGTCATGTATGATGTGCTCGAGCTGTTAGTTTGGAGATCCACAGATAACTTCCATCCTCTCATCTCTGTTGCTCTTCATCTGCAGAAGAACCGAGCTGCTCTGCTGCGCTGCTTCAGGAGAGTGAGTCGAGTCCGCTCGAAGACAGATGAGTTCAGTCTCATCACACACACACACACACGGTTACACAGCTGTGTTCAGACCGGTACACTACCATATTACTCCTAATATGAATGCAGTACACAGTATCGGTGTCCGATTCTCAAACGAATCATCCTCTGCACCGTTTGTTCAGTGATTCGGTCGAACCGATTCGCGCAGCATTTGTGAATGACTCGACAGTGTGTGCGGCGAGTAACACTGGATAAACCGCTGGACACTGGAAGACAATAGCGTAATCGAAAACAAAGTGTTGTTTGGCTAAAAACTGTTCTGCAATATGACACGTTGAATTACTTATTGCAACTCTTCGTCAAACGAGTCCGTGTACCGGTTCATTTAAACAGCCCGTCCGAACGAACCGATTCTCTAAATCGAATCGTGGCTCTCAAAGCTCGTGGATGTGTGTGAAATGTTTAGAGTTCGTTCTGCTGCGGACTGGAGCTGTTCTTCAGCAATAAACGCTCAAAAACTATGTTTAACAAAAGACGAGGCATTGCATCTTATATTTGTAGATTCAGTGTTAGCTGAATCAGTGTCACAGTGGCGCCCCCCTGTGGTCATATGAAGGAAGTTAGTATGCACCATAATGTTTTGCACCATAGGAATCTGGAGTTAAAGGTTAATTAGGAAAGAAAGAACAACAGCAAAACATATTTATTAAATTACTAATTTATTTTATAATTACAATTATTTCATTTATATCAGCACTGCAATATTCAGTATGTGTTGGGATGGTGCATTCCCCTTCTGGTAAAACATGTTAACCAATAAAACAGAAATATGTACAATAAAACATTAACAAAATAATACATCCACAAAATAGTGTGATTTAAAAAAAAAAAAAAGAAACAGAGCCAGGCCCTCTCCCTATAGAAAGTGACACGGCCTTAATTGAATAAATGCTTTAAAAAAAAAAAAAAAAAAAAGTCTACAAACCTGTGGGAATGGATTGCAAAAATGTGTGCACAAATTATGAATTTGTGGGTACAGATTTAAAAAGATTGTGTGTGTGTGTGTGTGTTTGCTACAGGTGACTTCTCAGGCTCTGTATAGAGATGTTATAAAGTGAACATCATTTATTAGATCCGACTCACAAAAAAATAAAAAAAAATTTAAAAAAATGTCTTGTTTAAATTTGCAGATTATTTTTCTTACCCTATGGCAGATAACTTTACTTGCCTTTTATACTTAAATGCACTTGTTCCCCCAGAAAACAATAATAATATATTTATAAAGTGTATCTTGTATAGAGAGTGAATTGTGATTTAAAGGGGTCATTAGATGCTTGTTGTTGTTTGAACATTAATGTGTGTTAGAAGGAACCTGATTTTACCAAGTGAGACATGTTCCTGGGACAACATTGTGATTAACCAATCAGATTTGAAGAACAAGTTTATAGATTTTGTGAAGTTTATGTTTAAAATCACTGTTAGGTGCTTATACATCAGTGTCATTCATCTATCATTTCCTCTGATTTTAGGGATTACTCATGCTTAAGGAGTGTGTAAACATCCATCCTATAATGATAAATCCCTATTTTAAAATCCCCTTTCTCAAATCAGGCTGTTCTGAGATTGCTGTCAGCATCACATAGGCCCCTCCCACGATTGTTGATTGACAAGGCTGTCTTACCTTAGACCCGCCCTGAGTGAGCTGTGAGCCGAGAGAAATGAACCAAGAGACATGAACCGAGAGAAAACATTACCGTCTCCAGCCGCGAGAAGGCGCTCTATGCTGTAAAAAAGGATTTGAGACTTTAGCTTCCTCAACTCATTTACTAAGTCAGTTCAACTAAAATGTTGGGTACACTTAAGATATTAAGTTCACCAGTGCCCAACTTATCCGTTCAATCACAGTAGTTCATGTAACAAAGATTTCTTAGTTGAATGAGTGGCAATGCATGGAAACCCCCCCACCGGTCCGAGCCTTCATCACAGAACAGGACGCCATGTTTGAAGACTTACGAAAAGCTCCAATTTCTGAGTCAAGAGTTACAGAGGTAAGAGCAAACTTATGCCCAGCTTATATTTATGAAAAGTGTTTGATAAATGAGTGTAAAGAGTAATATTACACAGGTTATCAGTGTAATCCTTGCTACTGTGTTGTACGGAGTGTAAAACATGGACAAAAATATATTTATAGCGATCACAAATATTAAGGTGTAAACTAGATAAATACAGGGTTGTCAGTGTAATCCTCTTGCCACTGTTTTTTATAGATTCCTGTACGTGATGTGGACAAAAATAAATTTCTATTGAACATGAATTATTATATCGTTATAGTGAAATCGTGTCAATTATTAATCATTATTTCACTGGACTTAGGCTATTAATTAATTCCCTTGTTTTATTCAGCTGGCCATGATGCAATTTATTATCGTTGTCTTATTTCTAAATAAATCGAGTGAACAGTTTGTCCATCTTAAAGGTGCTGTAGGGAACTTTTGTAAAAAAATATTTTTTACATATTTGTTAAACCTGTCATTATGTCCTGACAGTAGAATATGAGACAGATAATCTGTGTAAAAATCAAGCTCCTCTGGCTCCTCCCAGTGTCCTATTGCCATTTGCAGAAAATACACCGCTCCCGGTAAGAAACAACCAATCAGAGCTGCGGTCCGTAACTTTGTTTGTGTTCAAAATGTAGAAAAATGAACATAATAAGCGAGTACACCATGAATCCATTTTCCAAACCGTGTTTTTGGCTTGTCCTGAATCACTAGGGTACACCTATAATAAGTGTTTATATTCGGACTATTTTAGATTGCTTCGGGGGTACCGCGGCGGAGTAACCCAGTACCTTTGTGATTCTTCATAGACATAAACAGAGAGAAGTAGTTCCGGCTACGATGTTCTTCAGCAAGACGCAAGCAGTTCTGTTTATTAACCGCTAGAGCGTCA
>NC_068409.1:9777839-9792839 GCF_023724105.1 Carassius gibelio
AAAAATATATAGCTTAATAGTAGCGTTTAAAAAAACAAAAACAAATAAAAAATAAATACAAATAACATAACCACAATAACTAATAACTATAATTAGTTATACACAATAACCACTTTGATTAACAAGAACTAACAATTAGCACTTATTAATCTTAATGCTATAAACACGTTTTTAAAATCTAAAGATTAATAAACTAACATGAAGTATGAACAACTGAATTTTTTCTTCCTAATATTAATAGATTAATAAATGCTGTAAATATATCAGGTAATGTTAGCTCATGTATTAACTAATGTCAACAAATGGGACTTTATTACCCATGTTTTTCTATCATCCTCCCTCAAACACACACACACACACACACACACACACACACACAGGTCTGCAGAAATAATGAGAGTGGAAATTTGGAACCCCAAAAGTTTCAAACTACAGCCAGGCGAGAAAAGTAGGTCAGAGAGAGAGACAGAGAGAGAAAAACACACACACACACACACACACACACACACACACACACACACACACACAAAAGAGAGTGTGTGTGAGAGAGACAGCTTATTTATTAGATACACTACTGTGGCCAAATGATTTCACATGATCCACATTAAATGTTAAGTGTGAATCAGTGTGTGACGGGAAAAAGGAGCAATCTGTGTTCAAGAAGAATACGTGTCAGGAAAGAGGAGAGCTACAGAGATTTTTTCAAAATGGTCTAAATCTCACGAGAGCATGTCCAGGTCACATTTCACCCCAAAACCAGGAAAAGAAAGCAGTAAAGAAGAAAATGAATAACATTTGAAAATGAAGTTGGGAGAGAAATGCGACCTGGATGTGTCTCACACACACAATGTGAATCTTTACCATCATTGATGTTGGGAATCTGTCCAGCGTTTATTCTCTTCTGTTTCTCCTCTTTCTCTTTTTCCGTTTTCTCTCGCGCCAGTTTGGCTCGACGAATCTTCTCCTCTGCTTCTTTCCGTTTCTGGTTCTCCTTCACCGCTTGCTGTAAAACAGACACACACAAGTTAAGTTGTGACCTTAAGATTTCTGATTCACACCTGCTTGTGTTTGCTCAGCTGAAGGAGAAAACGGTTTATGAAGCGTTACGATGAACGGATAAGATAAGTGTGTGTTTTAAGTCTATTCCCTCTTTATGACACAGAGAATATGTCTACTATTGTAGGACTTGATTTATATTATGAAGACTTGATTGGATGATGAAAAGTCACTAAATTAGGTTTTTAAGTGAGACTGCTAATCTCATGAACAAAAGAAGCAAAGTTTTTACATTTTGATGAAAAATGATGAAGACTATGTGACCCTGAAGCACAAAACCAGTCACAAGTAGCATGTGTCTATTTGTAGCAATAGACAACAATACATTGCATGGGTCAAAATTATTGATTTTTCTTTTATGCCAAAAATCATTAGGACACTAAGTAAAGATAATGTTCCATGAAGATATTTTGTAAATTTCATACCATAAATATATCAAAACTTATTTTTTGATTAGTAATATGCATAGCTAAGAACTTCATTTGGCCTCAGATTTTCAAATAGTTGTATCACAGTTCTTAACAAATCATAAATCAATTGAATGCTTATTTATTCAGCTTTCAGATGATGCATAAATCTTAGTTTCAAAATATTGACCCTTCTGACTGGTTTGGAGGTCCAGGGTCACACACGCACTGATGATTTGTTCACAATAAGACCGAGAAAAAATGTAATGTAAAGAAACCTAGGTTAACTGGTCATATTTTCAGTCGACCGCTGGTTGTGTACTGACCTGGAACATGTTCCTAAAGTTGTTGAGGTCACCGAAGAACTCTTCTGGACTAATTTTCTTGGGGTCGAAGACAAAGTACTTGCCCAAGTCCTCATACTGCTTCTCCATGTTCTCATGCATCAGCCTGAGCTTCTCAAATTGCTCACCAGCCGTCGCTACAAAACTGTACACAACTTTGTCAAGAAAAATCACACGCTATTATGATTCACTATAACGCAAAATTTATATTTATACTAGAAAAAAATACTAAAAACATTCAATGAGTTGTTTTTCCCCTCATCAGAGAGCAAGTTCTAGAACAAACATCCTCATGAACGTCCATTCATGAATTCATAAACTCTTGTTTGTTTCCGGAACCCAAACAGGAAGTGATGTCACAATGGATAATCGACCGTGTATTTTTATAGCATTATTGTTTGAGGAAATTACTGTGGAAACAGTTCCTGTCATGCAACAGGCCGGGGTGGAAATAAAGGATATGGTCATCTTCTCTACGAATTTGTCCCTGTCGCTCTGCGGCGGGGGGAACGTCTCGATGTCTTTCTCCAGGTTTTTAATCTGCTTTCCCATCTGATCTAGATTCTTCTGAAGCATCTCTGCCGACACTGAGAG
Organism: Carassius gibelio; assembly: GCF_023724105.1. Classification (NCBI taxonomy): domain Eukaryota; kingdom Metazoa; phylum Chordata; class Actinopteri; order Cypriniformes; family Cyprinidae; genus Carassius; species Carassius gibelio. The sequence goes on from NC_068409.1 coordinate 9,780,241, forward strand.
AGAGAAAATGATGAATATACAAATACATAACTGTTATGAAATGAGATTAGTAGCTCACTACAGTTCAAACTATTTTTATTTATCCTGGAAGAAGTTCTTCTGCTTAGCAAAGGCGCATTTACTCAATCAAACACAGTAAAAAAATAAAAGTAATATAGTGAAATATTATTAGACTTGAAAATACATGTTTTCTGTTGTAATATATTTTAAAATGTAATTTATTTCTGTGATCAAAACTGAATTTTCAGCATCATCACACATCCTTTAGAAATCATTCTTATATGCTAATTTGCATGCTCAAAAACATTTCTGATTTTTAGCAATGTCTTGCGCTGCTTCATATTTTTGTGGAAACCGTGATATATATGATTTTTCAGGATACTTTAGAACAGACATTTTAAAAGAGCAGCATTTATTTGCAATAGAAATCTTCTATAACATCATAAATGACACTTTTGATCTTTTTATAATTCATCTTTGTTGAATTCTATACATATATATATATATATATATATATATATATATATATATAAAAAACTTCTGAATGCTAGTTTATATAAACTAATAAAAGAACCATTGATGAGATTGAGACAGACCTCTGCTGGCTTTCTCCACGTGGATGAGCTCCTCTGAGAAGGTCATGACCTCAGGATACTGCTCCTGACATATTTCCGCCAGGAAGTGCAGTAGAGTCTGCTTCTGATCGGCTGATTTAGTGTCTCTCAACTAAACACACACACACGTTTGTTTACTGCTAACTTTGTGGTGACCTCAGGCACTTTTCCAAAACAGGGTACAAACTGTTGTCTCATTACATTACAAAAGCTTTAAGAGGCACAAAACACGTTCTTTAGAAAGAGAACTATTAGATATGTCAGACAAGCTATCAAATGAAGTAAAAAAAAATACTCTTTAGAAAGGCATCAGATGAACACAGAATGTAATGTTGGAAATCACCTTGCACAGGTAACTGATGCTGAAGCCGAAAGCTTTGGCGTTGCGTGATCCTGCGTTCATGAAGTTTCCCAGCAGCAGCGTCATCTCCAGCAGTTTGGAGAAGCTCTCGCTCTTCCGAAGCTCCTCGCAGGCGGCCGTCACCGCCACCACTTCCGGCTTGACGTTATTCACCTGCTCCTCAAACTGAAGTCTGAAGAGGATGGAGGTCAGACGGGGCTTCAGACGCTTCACTGAACTGATCTACAGAGAGATATACACATGTATCTGAGTAAGTCAGCCTCAGGACCACATGCAGAACATTTTTACAAAGTATGGGACCCTTTATTTTATTGCTGTTTTCGTGATAAATGTGAAGAATAATAGGTTGAATGCCACAGGCTTTTTTTTTTTTATAGATGGAATTTTCAAATTAACTTTACACAATGCGTATAACCTGATTTTATAATCATATTTTTTACCAATGTGGCATCAAAATGTACCACATTATTTGTACCGCATGCAAACACAATCTTGGCACAACTGTAAGGAGATATTCTTATTATTTTTTATATCAGTGAGTTGAGATCGTGACTTATTATCTCCTCATTGGACACCTTTATAGAGAAACGCAACTTTAGGATTACATAACGATTACATAAGTGTTTTATTATTGTTCTTGATTTGAATTATAATTTTTTTAGGTAGTAGTTTAAAGCATTCTACAGATTTATTTCTCACATCCGCAAGGCAACTATTCCCTGAGTTTCGGTTCATTTTAGTAATGTTTTGTGAAGCGCTCCTGCTAAAAACCGAGACGGCAGAAAGCGCATCCTACTGTTTTCTTTATTTGTTGATATTGTGAGTGCACACAAATAAAAGTAGACCATTTGCACTTCCGAATGATGTATTAACCTTACCTTTATGAGCAAAAATGACGGCATATTTTAAGTTTTCACGGTTAATAAAAATAAAATAAGCGTGCTTCAGCTTCCACGCGCTGCACAAACAATTGGATATTCGCCAGTTTTATATAGATTTTATTTGAAGGCATGTTGATTTGAGAAGGCTAAATTGATCAAACATATGGTCAGCTTACTCTCAGATGCTGGGTGTATGGTCTTTACTTAAAAGAAAGAAGAAAAAAAAAAACACTGAGCTATTTTAATGACTGCAATAGGCAGTTATAAATGGAAAAGAGAGGAAAAACAAATGCGGGCTTGGGTCGGACTCGGGCTGGTAATTCTGAGAAGCTTTTGGACAAGGGCTGGGTGCAGGGCTCTATTAGTTCCCTCGTTTTAATTCAAAGTTACCCCTCGGCTCGACATATGCACCTGCAAACCCAGATGCTACACTCCTGTCTGAGTGAATTTTTGTGAGGAGTCACTGGAGCGCTAATACATATTTGTAAACCAAAACAAGGATAATTTTTCAATGGCTAAATGTCTGATGTATGTATACACTATACATTTTACATACACTATACATTTTACAGGAGTGTTTATACGTGTGTTTCTCTCACCACAACTCCAAACTGTTCAGACTCAGCCAGCTCCTCATACTCGTCTTTCATCTCTGATAATGTGTTCAGTAATTCCTGCTCCGGCAGCAGCTTCAGCAAACTCTGAAAAACACGCAGCAGCTGATTAGCACAAGAAAGATGATGCCACTTTCACTGTTTTTGTCCACCAGACATTTTGGTTTGCCCACCAAAACTTAACGAATGCAGTTTGGAAATTGCATAAGAGACATTTACATTTCTGAGGCAAAACACAACATTCAACTGTATTTTAGGGTGGGGCTTGATTTATATAATGGGGAATTGATTGGACAATGAAAACTGACTCTAATAAAAGTTATGTTTTAATAAGATATTACAAATGAAACATTTTTAGTATTTAAACAACATTAATTTGGAATAGCACTAAAGATTAATTCACCCCAAAAAACTCTTTCATTTGAAATGTCCTTTATGTTACGATGAAGGATCTCAGCACAGCAATCTTCAAAATATAGACTTGAATAATATCAAAACAACAAACTTTTATACAAGGTAATTATTGGTTGAATTTTCTTTTGACTTCAACATAAGTTGTTTTCTCGCATGCAAAATTAAATATGCATTATAACAAGTTAGGCCGGATTGCTTTCCAAAGAAAAAAAAATCCACTAAATATGAATCCATTTTTCTACCTGCACCATGTTTTCAGTGAGAACATTCTCGTTGACCTCCAGGATGACATTCTTCATCTCTTCATAAGGCATCCTGTTTGAACCCAAGAATATAGCTGCAACACACACACACACACACACAGACAGAGTTTTGAGTAAACAACACTATAAATTACGGTGTTAAACTAGTGAGATATTTCACATCTGAATGAAGATTCATGCTCGGCTGTTACTCACAGAGATTCTGGGATGTTTTGGAGTCGAGCACCTTCAGCTCCTTTGCCTTCTTCTTCGGAGCGTTTTTCTTATCCTCAGATGCTTCTTGATCCTTCTTACCTAGAAAAAGACAAGAAATAAAGAGAGAGGATAAATACTCATGACCCTTGGATTCAGACATGCCCTGAAAATGATGTTTCTTGAAGGCTGGACACATATAAGGTGTTCCTGTGGCTCAGTGGTAGAGCATTGCATGAGCAGCACAAAGGGTTGTGGGTTCAATTTAACACATACTGTTAAAAAAATGTGTACCCTGAATGCACTGTCAGTCGCTTAAATGCATGTATGTAAAAATGTAATACACCCTCACATGATATTTAACTGTTGTCATAGGGAATAAATGAGTTGCTATGACACATCAAGAATAGTGACATCGATGTCCAGGAGTTGTATTTGCTGTACTTGATCTAGAAGTACTTTAAACTTCAGTTTCAATTTTAGTATAATTTATGTCCTATTATTATGCGATTTAATATTTTTGTTTTAGTTTTAACAATTTGAAGTGCCTTTATCAATTTTATTAGTTTTTTATATTTCTTTTTAGCTTTAAATGTATATATTTATATTTAATTTAGCACGCAAATTAATATTTTTAATATTTCTATTTAGATTGAGTTTTAGTACTTCGTACTTTTAGTACTTCTTTTTTTTTTACTTAGATTTAATTTTGTTCTGGCTTTATTTTAAATATATAATATGATTTTTAATAGTTAGATAATAAAAATATATTTATATTTTCTATTTATATTTTATGCATATTTCTATTTTTATTTATTATTTTCTTTATTTTTCATTTAATAATTATACTTCATTAATCAAATTTTAGATCTATTTCTGTCAGAAAACCATTTTTAATAATAACAATATCAACACTACATCAAAGTACTAAAGTGAAGTACAAAAACAAAAAAACAAAATAAAAATATTAATAATAAAAAGTGACGAATATGTATTAAAGTGAAATACAAAGAGAAAAAAACCTTAATAAAAAATGACACATTTTTTAAATAGGTCGTGCACAACAAGTTTTTTTTTTTTTACTGACCATGATAGCTGTACAAAAAAAATTATTTATGGCTCAAAATAATTAATAAAATAATTATTATAACAAATAAAAGAGACTTAACTTCAAATAGCATAGGAATTATCTAATACAGAAAAGAAAAGGGTCTCTGTACACACACAAACATGAGTGTGCTGGCATTTCTGATCTAAAGACAGACTGTGAGGAGCAGGAGGAGGTCAGAGGTCAGGGGTCAGGACTCAGGGTCAAGAGTCAAACGCCTGACAGCTTTAATGAAACATGAAGACTGAAGTCTCCAGAGAAACCCCACGGACACACACAGCATCGTGTGTGTAATAATCAGTGAAAGACACGATGAAGATCAGATAAACATCCTCATCTCTATCTGCAGTCTGCTCTGTAATTCTCTTCCACCCTCTCTCACTCATGTCCACGTCTGTCTTTTATTCTTTCTCTTTGAATAGTTTCTCTCCTCTATTTTCAGGCTCCTTTCAAACTTATTTTTTTCTCTCTGTACCTCATTTCCGAGCAGTACATTTGTGTCTGGCATCTCTGTGTGTGTGTGTGTGTGTGTGTGTGTATTGAGTTACAGCAGCATATGGAGCCGCTCAAGAGAGTGAGTAGCTCTGGATTACATTACACACACATACTGTACACACACACACACACACACACACACACACACACACACACACACACACACACACACACACACACACACTTTCACTCATTAGGTCTTAAAGAATGGCTGCTCATGTTCACTTATGTAAGACACGTGTACATGAATCAAACTCTAAATGAGATGATATTTACCTGATTTATGAATCATCAAAAAGTATAGCTAGTACAGCATATATGAATATATAGTAATGCAATGGCCTCTTTTTAATGGTCCTGGTTTTCTTATATTATTTCTTATTTTTCTTTTTTCTTCTTATTTTTTACATTTTAAAGACTTTTTACTTTTTCTTTAGGTCAGTTCATTTAGCTTTAATAAATTACTTCAGTTTTAATTATGTTATTAATATTTTATGTATTCATTTCAATTATTTGCTAAGTCAACATTTCTAATTTAAAATGTTTCATTTAATATGTATTTATTTTATTCCAGTTTTTCCTCTTGTTTCTATTTTGTTAGAATAAAGCGGACAGAAAAAATACATTGTTACCTTTATAACTTGACAACATCAAAAAAAGAGGAAATATCTATTTCAGAATTTTTAATGCATTTTAAATTGATTAATAATACTTTTTTAAAACGCATTTGTTAATTTCAGATTTAACGCATTTTGTATACTTTTTTAGAAATCCCATTTATGTAAAGCACTTTGAATTACCATTGTATATGAAATGTGCTTCTGTATATAAATCAACTTGCCTTTCCTTACTATGCATGATTCGTACTGAAAAAAGAACTTAAATTATAAACATCTTGAATCTGTGACTGAGTTTTGAAGCAAAATAAAAAAAGAAAGAAAATACTAGATAGAGTTTTGCTTATCTATGGCACATTATAGCCTGAAATCTCTGTCAGTGGGTAAGTGTGTGATTGATTCTGCGCTCAGCCAAGAACACACACACATGCACACACACACACACATGCACACCCCCCATACTCTGCTACTCACTGCCTGTGATTCATAAAATGGGATCTGTGTTCAAAATGGCTGCTGGTCTTTCTCTCTCTCTCTCCCTCTCACTCTCTCTCACACACACACACACACACACACACACACTGAGATGAGAACCCAAAACTCATTTATGAGCCAATGGTGCCTCTGCAGGTCACAATGAGAACTGCAGCACGACTACAGCACATCTGTGTTACATTAACATTACATTACAGAGTGTGTGTGTGAGATTGCACAGTCACGAACTATCAAACACATGCTCTTTAATGTTATTGTTTCAGGATTGTGTTGTAAAACTCCTGCTGCCTTTTGTATTCTTGTATTGCCTGAGGTCTTTTCATCCTTTCAGGCCTTTATCCTCCTCTCATGGACTCCAGTCTCAGTACACAGCTGCTTCAAACAAAAGAGTTCCAACACACACCGTCCATTCAGGACATATCGTTTATCACTGTTGCTTTTTTCCCCTCCACAAAGAAAAATATGACTACAGACAAAACTAAAACATCCAAGAGAACTTTTAGAACTTAAACACACACACCCGTAAAATATACAGTATATACATATGGTAACATTTCTTAATATACTGTATTATAGTGTATATTATATGCGTGTATACTCACCAAATAAAAAAAAATATCTCAAATGTTTTTAAAGGGAGGAATAGTTACATTCAGCTCTCTTCTTGGGACAAACTATAAATACTTTAAACCATCAACACACACACACACACACACACACACACACACACAAATGTTTATTTCTGTAAGTGTCCAGCTGTCTTTCCACTTCTATGTCCTGTCTCTTTGTCTGTCTTAAACGATAATTATTGTGTTTCTGTGTATATTAGTTTAGCGTAAACCACAGTCATCATATCTGCTGTTTCTGGAACTCCTAATCTCATTTAAACACACACACACACACACACACACACAGCTGCTCTACTTTTCCCATACAAGGCAATAGTTTATGCGAGTGGAAGGTCACAGCGAGAGAGAGAGAGAGAGACAGACAGACATGTCCAGCATGTTAACGTGAATGCGAGTGAACTCCAGCTAATCAGCAAACCACACACAAGCTCAATGCAATCCACTCGCACGGAGAGAAACTGTGTTTTCATCTGGCTCTCTTTCATTAGAGAGTATTTTTAGTGTAAAATGTATTGATGACAGCCTCCTTTGTTCTGTTCTGTGGAAGTTTATGGTGGAGCGCTGGCGCCTCTAGTGGACGAAATAACACACTGCAGCACAAACTTACACCTATTTCAAAACACTCAACTTTACCTCAGAGTTTGCTTTTGAAATCTGTAGTAAAGTTTAAAAGTAAAGTTACTGAAGCTTTTCATATATATATATATATATATATATATATATATATATATATATATATATATATATATATATATATATATGGAGAGTTTATCTCTCTCTCTCTCTCTCTCTCTCTCTATATATATATATATATATATATATATAAAAACTCTCCTTTGTGGATTAACTGTCCTGTAGTAACTAGTAAAGAATCTGTTACTTTTAAAATGGAAACTTTGCTCTGTTCTGAGAATCTAATTTGCAACAGTTGAAGTGTCTCATTATACATTTTTAAACACACGCAAGCAGATTTAAGGAATATTTCTCCTCTTGAGAGAAAGGGAATGTGCTTGTCAGCAAGTACACACACACACACACTCCATACTTCAGTAATCTAATAGAAAACTAACTTGCTGCCAGCAGGAATGCAGGGAGTTCGACACAAAGAAAGAATGAGAAGAAAGAGGGACAGATGCTGGAGAGAGACAGAAAGAGAGCAGGTGGTCGTTGTTTAGGGCTTTAAATGTAAAACACAGCAGCAGCTGATGAGAGACACCGTCCCTTTAAACTTTAAATGTTCATGAGTGTGTGTGTGTGTTTCTGGGAGTTTCCAGGGCTCTGGTTGCTGAGGGTAACCTCGAGCTGAAAGGGGCCCTTCATCCTGTTTTTGTGTGGAAAGGAAGGAATGAGAGCGGAGAGAATGAGGGGGAGAGGAGGGGTGACTCAGTGCCAGATGGCAGGGTGTGGTGTGAGGGGGGCGGGATGGACCCACAGGAAATGGGAGGGTCAGACACAGGGGGACGGACTGTGGGCGGGGTTTCGAGTGTGCTCACTTGCGCACCCCTGGTGCATGAACAGTGCAACTGCAGTGTAAATAAATAATCAGAAGAGATATTTAGTAGATATTGCATAAAATAACAAGCAAAAAGTGAAAAAGTGACAAAAAAGATCATTTAAAAAAATCCAGTTTCCTTGAATGTGTCCAATGGATTCTGATGGATGACATTTGTCAATGTCATTGTCTTAAAAAAGACAAAAACAAAAAGTAGACAACATTAAAAAAAAAAAAAAAAAACATTTAATAGCATCAATTCAAACTGTACCATGTTTTTTGTACTCTATACCATGTTTTATGTACACTGGTATTTATGGTATTTTTTATAGACCATGTAAAATACTAATAGATAGATAGATAGCATGTAAGATGTTAATAAACACACACACACACACACACACACACACACACACACACACACACACATATATATATATATATATATATATATATATATATACACACATATATACACATACATACACATACATACAAGGGTAAAAAGAGATAATTAAGAGATGGATATCCTGAGATATAAACATGTTTAAATAAGTAAATTATTATATTATATAAAAAAAAATGCCAAAACCACAGTCAATTGTCAGTTAACTATGCTCGTCTTGTACAGTTATACACACAAATAGTGGAAATAATTAGTTTTAATGATTTATATATATATATATATATATATATATATATATATATATATATATATATATATATATATATATATATATATGGCATTATTATATTAAAATAATTCTGTTTAAATATTTAATTAAAAAAAAACACTGACTCACAGTCAATAGTCAGTTATATTGTTCATCTTCTACAGCCACAGGTTAAGAGAGAACATAATTTGTTCTAAGGATAGTTTAAAATAAGTAGGTTAAATATATTTAATGTTAATTTCCTTTCATTTATTCTTCCAAATCAACAACATCAATACTTCACATTAAAATGATATCGGTGTATAAAGGAAAAGCATGTATTAGGTGTTTATTTAGTATGGCTGACTGTATTCTATTTGTGGGGTCATACTGCCATCTACTGGAGCAACTTTGAACTGCAGCATTTCACTTAACATTTAGACTGATTACAGAAAATAACAAATTGTCAAGAGTTTACCAATGGAAAAAAGTCTAGCATGAGATTTGAGATTTTCCTCACACACAGACTCGCTTCTTTCAATTAAAGTGTGTAATTACGTTCAACAGACAGTCCGTCAAAGGATGGAGAGTAAGTGTGATTAAGTTGTTTTTGGCATATACATTTTAATGCGTTTTCTTGACTGTGACATTGGCACTAAATGACCTCAAGAGAGAAAGAGTGTGTGTGTGTGTGTGTGTGTGTGTGTGTGTGTCTCCTCGGCTCCTCTGGCCATGAAGGTCTGCATCAGTGACGCACAAACACAGTACGACCTGAATTACTGATCAGACACAAACACACACACACACACACTGGTTGAACACAATCATATTTTAACTCCCAGGAATGTGTGGATAGATTAGGAACGCACTACACACACACACACACACACAGAGTAATGATTTTAAATCAATGCTCCATCCGGTCACACACAGACCCACGTCAAGATTTACTACAGCAATTACAGCAACCTAATTACACGCACACACACGCGAGTGTAATAAGTGAAACTGGTCTATGACTCAGTCAATCTGTCCCTCCTTCACAGCTCAGAGCTCCAGGGAGCCTGCAGGACACACACACACACACACACACTCTGGATGTTGAGAAGTTAATAAGATGCTGAGGTGACTGAGCGCACAAATATGAAGGTCACACACACAGGAGGAACAAAACACATCGATCCACATCTGTGCAAACACAAACACACATTTCAATAAACAATTAAACACACACACTCAAGGACATCAATAACACAGATCTTTCTAACAGGATTTATTCTGGTCAGTGTGAATGCAGCAGATACGAGGGATGCACAAGTGTGTGTGTGTGTGTGTTAATAGATCAGTGTGTATTTCCAACATGTAATTACACACACTGCCGGCTCTTAAACAGCTGTTACAACTTACACTTCATCAATGTCACTGTGTGTGTGTGTGTGTGTGTGTGTGTGAAATGAACAATCTAGTGTGATTGATGAAAACACTGCCCTCTAGTGACTGGGTGAGGGAAAGAGAGAATAAGTCATTCATTCAAATTACATTTAAAAATCTAAATAAAGCGGACACTTTATTTTATGATCAAATTATTGTTATTAAAAAACTATGACTTTTGCCTCCGAATTTGCTGCTTATTGTGGTAAGATAGATGTTAAGTTTAGGATTAGGGATTCAGAATATGCGATTTATATAATAAGCATGATAATAAGCAACTAGTTATGAGTGAGAATTGATCCCTATACTGAAGTGTTACCTAAAGCACTTACTAAATATTTTACTAATATATGAAGTTTTTTTTTTCTGCAAGCTATGTGACCAACATTAGAGAATCGTCAGATTTGTTCAATTATAGAATATTATCATTTGAAATATGAACTGGAAATATACAATAATCATTCATATAACTTAATGTTAACTTGGGTTACTAATATATCAGTTGGAAATATCTGCATTAACTTGATCAAAATTACAGTAAAATCAATAATATTCGAATAGTCTACAATTATTATTACCATTTAAAATAAATCTGTTGTAACATTACAAGAGTCTTTACTGACACTTCTCATCGAGAAGTGCATTTTAATGCATCCCTGGATTGATAAAAGTTTCTTTAAAAAAATTATGTCCAGTTAAAAAAAATAATAATAATACAAACCTTCCTATTATTATTATTATTTATTTGTTTTTTAAAGTTGAGTGTCGATTATCAAATTTCTAAATAATTTGTTATTAAACTTAAGTTCAGGCTGTGTCGTAAATTGTACCCTTAAAGTAATGCAAAAAGGGGTTAACCTAATTTTAGTGCATAAAATGAAGTAGATTTTTTCCCCAAGAACATTGTAAATATGTTTTTAATTTATTTAAAGAAAGAACAATTTGTTTAGTAAAAAAAAGTTTTCATTTTTTTCTCCTGCTGTAGCGAAACCAAACAAAACCATGATGTCAAAGCTGAGGTTTGTACAGAACCATCATGTTTGTGTACCATTACACCTCTAGTGCACGCACACACACGCACACACACGCACACACACACACACACACACACACACACACACACACACGCACACACAGATCATCTTCAAACTCTGTATCTGTGTTTGTTCTCTCATTCTCTGCTTTAAGCGAGCCTTCAGGCATCTGATCCAAACAGAAACGCCAACAAACACACACACACACACATGCACGCACTGTATACAACCACAAGAGACCAGCTCAGGGTTTGCCCTACAGAAACACTCAGCAACATGATTTCTGCTTCTTTCTCCCTCACACACATCAAATGTCATTTCAAGGAGACTGTAAGTGCATGTGCATTTCCAATCTGAGACAACCAAAAACGTCTGCCTTAAAGAGACAGTCTCGTAAAAAAAACTACGAGTTTGATTTTTCAGAAAACACAAAATAAGTCAATTCTCGGAATGTTCATGCAGCTTTTTCCCATGCAACATCTGAAAAAAGATGATGATGATGATACTTTCAGGTGATCTGTCTCTTTAAACAATCACGACGTCACTGTGTGTGTTCTTTATGCCTGTCATAAAGTCACACACGGTCTCTTGTTGTGATGTTCTCTCTCCGAGACACACTCACACACAGCCAGCCTGCCGTCAGCCATCTCCTAAGGGTCTCGCTGTGATGCTTTGGTTTGTTTGACCTCTTTCTGTACTGGAGTTCACAGTGGACCATCCAATTAAAGACACCAGCGCCGCAGACACTCACACAACCTTCAGAAGCACATTATCTCTTATTCTGTCTTTCTCTGTCCATCCTCCAGGGATCTGGCCTCCTTCACTGGCCATAAAGGATAAGAACATTTCTATTCTACTAGAGAGAAAGAAAGAAAGAAAGAAAGAAGCTTATGCTCTTGGCTTGACTGACCGTCACACACATCCGCAATATCATATGATGGATTAAAAGGATATTTCAGCCAAAAATGTCATCGTTTATTCACTCTAATGTCATTTCAGAACCATTTGCCTTTTATTATGTGGAACACAAATGTTTTTTTAATTGAACATCCTGGTGATATATATGGACTGCTTTTATTGTGCCAAAAAAAAAAAAAATCTGTAAAACAGGCACACAGTACCCTTCAAAAGTTTGTGTTTAACAAGACATTGTAATATTTTTTTGTATTTGTTCATCAATTTGCTTAGAAGCTTTAGCTGAAATAGTATTGCAATAGCAACAGCAAGATCATGGGGTTGATTCTCTAAACCTAAAATGCAGTAAAATTCAAATGCACAGAAACATGGGAACTAGTGTGTGTGAGTG
>NC_068409.1:9795339-9842839 GCF_023724105.1 Carassius gibelio
GTATGAGGGAGACATTGGTCTGTTAATTAAGAGTCACTCCATATCGTGGTTCTAATGAGGTCAGTCTAATGAGGTCACAGGCAGGGGGCGGAGCTACAGTCTTTCCTCAAGAGGACACACACATACACACGGCTGAACAAATCAAACACATGTATTCACTATTACACTAAAAATACAAAAAACACAAACACATGCAGGAGAGAAAGAGAAGGTGACTTTGACTGGTAATTGGAAACATACAAGCGTCTCTCTCTTTGTCTGTTTCTTTCTCTTGTTCCTGTCTCTCTCTCTCTCTCTAATGCTTTTCCTCCCTCTCCACTCCATCTCTCTCTCTCTCTTTACCTCCTACAGTTTCTCCTCCGCTCGCCGACACCTCTGTCTCTCTGATTATATTTTTGACAGCAGTGCCACACAAGACTGACTTGAAAAATGAAGGGAAAAAAGAGCACGCACACTTTCCTTCTGAACTGTATCTGTGTGTGTATGTGTGTTTTCACAAGACAGATCATTTCACCGCCATCAATATGGACACCATCGCAATGACGCGTCTGAGACAGGAACATGAACACACCGCGGCGCGAGTGTTTGCATGTGTGTGTGTGTGTGTATGGGTGGACGTGGGCCCAGTGTGCACAATTAAGACCGAAATACTCAGTGTCCTTAGGAGCCGAAACCACAGCTGATAAGATTCATCAGACGGAGAGAAAGACATACTGTACAAAAACAACACAGAGATGACAAAATAAGGAAAGAATGAACTAATGAATGACTAAAAACCGCAAACAAGCAGAAAGAATGCATGAGCACAGCACGAACGAGCAAAAGAAAACGCTAAAACGAAACGAGAGAAAGAAATAATGAAGAGGAATGACGCACAAACACCGCACTCACTGAAAGATGGGCTACATTTTACACAGATGCAAAATATCAAGTATATAACAATCTTCAATTACGGAAAATGTCAAGGGAGAGAAAGACAGTGGAGGAAAAGAGAGGAAAAAGGAGGGATGAACAAACACACAGCGTGAAGGAGAATCCATCGAACAAACAACTGGAGCAAACAACAGCAGCAACACAAATATAGATGATTACAATCAATCCCAGCATGCACTGCCCTTAATATGACCTTCACACACACGCAGATGAAATCCGCAATTACTCTAGAGGTTTTCATGAGGGCGTTACGCTAACGACGGAGAAATGCCCATGGAAACTGAAACAAGGTGGAAGAACAAATGAAAGAATGGAGAGAGAGAGAGAGAGAGAGAGAATGACTGGAGGTCACAGAATCTTCAGTTTGACAGATTGTCTGATAGACACAAGTGGATTATGAACACATACACACACAAAGCTGGATTAATACAAGAGTATTAAGGATATATACAAACAGAAAGACTTGTAATAATCATATTTCTGTATGATAAATCATGTCAACATGTGTCATGTTACATCAGACATGGACTGAACATCATCTCATGCTACACTGAGATTCTCCATCACTCTGACAGATGAGCAGTGTCTCACAGACATCCGAATTATAAAAAGACATCAGCGATTTTGAATTGATGTTTGCAAATATTTGAGGAAACTTGGATACTCCATTTTTACTTGATTACAATTTACAATACAGGTTGGCAACTGACGAGTTATTTTTTTTCTTGCTTGTTTTTGTATTTTTCAATTAAATATAGACTATTAATTGTAATTAAGAAAGTTTCAAAATTCAATACCTGAATTACTTGATAGAAATAAATACATAAAAATAAATTAAAATGATATTAAAATTTTCAAAAGGATTTTATTTTAAAATTTTAAATGTAAAATATAAAAATTATATTACAATACTCAATTACATTTAAAGTCCTTGAATTAAAATACTTGAATATAAATAAATTAATAAATAAAATGATAGTATTACATTACAATCAATTCAATTCAATTAAGTACTTGAATTAAAGATAAGGAATCAAACAAATACTTTATATTACAACTTTCTAATCAATTCTAGTTTTTTGTTTTTAAAATCAAGAATTACATCAATTACTTACACTGTAATATATTTTAAATACTTGAAGGTAGATATTTTTAGATACTTTAATAAATAAATTTGTTGCAATTTTATAAATTTTCAAAATTGTGGATTGCCACTTATATAAAATGATAAATAAATACAAACAAATGTTATGTTGCAATTTTCAAATAAATTTAAGTATTTCAATTTAAAAATTTTAAATTAACATTAATGTGCTAGATAAGTACCATTAACATAATCAACAGCGTCTGTCCTAATAAAAGATCTCTGAACATAACCCACAGGACGACAAACAGCAGACAGTCTGCCTTTCCCAGCATCCTTTCAAACAAGCTGTGAGTATCCTATCGTACACGATGGTGGTGCGTCTGCATCACATGGCATTTAGAAGAAATACATTCATTTGACAAATCATTTCCAGAGTTTATTTTAGTGATCTTCCACACACTTCTACACATGAAAACCCAGCGCTCTTGCGCTCTCTTTCTCTGAACGACCAGTAATTGTGGTGATGGTGGCAGACGGCTATAAAAGTGTAATTTGTTCTTTTCTTTCTCTTTCCATCGGAAAGCATGTTCTCGGCTCTCCTCCCACCAGCAATCTGTGGACACGCGGCTGATGAAGGTAGTGTGGGTGAACTCTTCCTCACAGAGCCATTAGTTCACCCATTCACTGATGTGAATCTCAGAGGAACAATGTCTGGAGGTGTGTGTGTGAGCACTAAAAATAATCACACACTCGCACTCAACCTCCTGCCGAGAGTCTGTAGTCGTTAGAGGACTAAAGGTCTGATCAACGGCTAATTACTGCCGTCAGAGTGGACCCTACAATTAACACCCACCTTGCTGAGAGACGAGAGCGAGGAGTCGGAGGTGATGTTCAGAGCGCAGCGCCACATACGGGTCAATGCCGTCCTCACGCTCTCTTACTCTCTGATACTAACTTTCTGCAAGGTTTTATGTGTTAATCAATTGCATTGTGCAGTCTCAAACTAAATCAAACATGTTGGGATATAATTATGCCTTCGGAAACCAGCTTGACAGATGTACAGTTATGAATCCGCAAGGCAAATTTAATTCTGATATTGACTAATTTATTTCCAATTATAAGTAACAGCATCACCATTTAAAGACCATCCTCTAGTGACAAACCAGGATTATTATAGTTAACCAAAACTCCCACCCCCCAAACTAAAATAACAACTTTTTTCAACAATTTGTCACCTCCACGTCACTCTATAACATGGAGAGTATCGCATATGTAAACAACTGATTGCTGTTCTTTGTCAGTGGCACCGTACTCAAATACATTGTTTACATTGTTTACACTTTGATCTGAACACAAATAACATATTCGCGTACATTCGTTGCACGTATTTTTCTTGTTTCTTGTTTGTGAAAGAAAGAAAGAAAGAAAGAAAGAAAGAAAGAAAAAAGTAGTATACATGTACTTAATTCCTTAATTATTTTACATATCTATTCTTGTTTTGTTTATGTATTATATGAAAGTTTATTCCTTATTCATGGAATGAGCAATGCTTTGGCAATACTGTGCAACTCATTTGAATTGAACTGAATTGAATTGAATTGAATTTAAATGAGTTGAGTGAGAGAGAGAGAGAGAGAGAGAGAGAGAGAGAGAGAGCTAGCGATGTTTGGTGACGTTTATATGTTGTCTTTAAAGCACTTTTACATTTGCACATGGCCAGAGAACATGTGTTTCTCAAACCAGGCTGTATTATTCATAGCCTGCCTCTCGCTCTCTCTCTCTCTGGTCTGAATCGTGCATGATGATGGTTTTAATGGAGCTTGTGCATTTACACACATTTACAGAGAGAGAGAGGGAGATAGAGAGAGAGAGAAACAGAATTCTGTCAGAAAGATGAGTGAATCTGATCCATTAAAAGCTCATTAATATCATCCAGCGCTAACGACAGACATCAGTCACTCCATCCCAGACTGAAAAAAATGTGTCCAGATTTTCTAAATAAAATGCCAGTGACAGTCTCTATTTAGATGATAAACTTAAATCCGTAACATTGAAACAGCAGCAAGCGTGAAAGAGATTCTCATGCATGATTCTCAAATTCTCATGCACACTCGTTTTGCTTTTGGCCAGTGCAGATACAAAGAGATGGAAAGAACTTGTTATACACTGGATGTGTGTGTGTGTGTGTGTGTGTGTGTTAGTGTCTGTTTCAGCACCAACAGGCTGATTCAGAGGCAAAATAACTGCAGGCAAATACTGCCCTCGATACACACACAAACACAAGCGCACGCACGCACACACACAAACACACACACACACACACACAGAAGCAAAATGGTTTTAATCTGAGATCATTTCTATTCCCTAACACTGAAAAAACTCCTAAACTTATTGCTCACATATGAATTTTTGCATTTCAAAACCACTTTTTAGTATATATAGTATAATTTAGTTTATTGAATTACAAGAACAATTAACATGTCCTAATATAGAAAAGAATGCTTCATTGTGAAGGCAATTCTGGCTTTCGTAATGCAAGTTGAAGTCACACACACAAAACGCACGTATTTTTGCTGCACATGTGCTGTAGCACTGAAGTCAGCAGAAAACACTGAAAACGCACTTTAAGCTTTTTATCAACACAGTTTTTTGCAACAGCCTTTAGTGAAGAAGCATAGCAAGAGAATGAAATAAGAGTCTGTGTGCTAATTAGACTTCTAGTCCTCAATAGTCACAGATTTTGTTCAGGGTGGCATCTAGGGCACAGATACAGTTGCTATGCAGTTGTTAAGGTGTTTTGTGTGGCTTCTGTGTAAAACTGACTAGCACCATTCTAGGGTGTTGTGTGTGATTGCCAGGGAATTTCTGTGGTTCCTAACATGTTCTGGGTGGTTATCAGGGTGTTGCTATGTAGATACAAAAGTATTTTTCTGGGTGGTTAATAGGGCACTGATATAGTTGCTAAGGTATACTTGGTGGCTGCTAGGGTGTTACTATGAAGCTGTGAAGGTGTTCTGAGTGGTTAATAGCGTGCTGCGTTCATTGTGATAACTATGGAATTCACCCGTGTTAAACCAAAATCTCTTTAAGACATGTCATGTCACTCGGCGGCCATCTTTGAAACGGCTCTCAGGCATGCAAGTGCAACTCATTTTTCTTTGAATGGGGAAATATCAAATTCTCCAAAACTGTTCACTAAGCTTAAGATTAAATTTCATATTTAAAATCGCCAAAGAAATCTGACAATAAATGTGTCATAAATGTTGTTTATTTTGCTCAAATAGCATTATAAAAAGCTTATTTTTCAGGCAAGATCAGCCAGTGCAGTGCGCATGTGCAGTCCTAAGTGCGCGTCTCAGGATGCTGACTGTTTCTACAGAAACCAGGACTTCTAACGTCAGGCTCTTTCATTTAGAAGGCAGTGCTTCCTGCGATTGAGCGGCCATATTGAGCATTGCATTTTTCCAAATGCATTTTTGTTAATATTGCTGTTATAAACCACTTTACATGGCCGCTCAATCTAATGTTAACCTAGAAAAATGCATGCTGTTCAAGTGTCTGTGCGTAGTGTGGAACTGAACAGTAGCGAGTGCCACAGATGAAGGCGCCAGTATTATCATTTGCTCTTAAAATACTCCGCTTTTTAAGTTCCTTTTGGTCATACAGATAAGAGTAATTCATCTTTTGAATCTTTAAAGACCCTACGGTTATTTGTGTGCAATCAGAATAATAACGAAAAGTTGTGCTTTTGTAAAATAATACAAGTAAAATGCACTTTCTGCTGCCTTGGTTTTTGTGAAACTTGAGCGAGAAACTCAGTGTATTTCCGCATTACAAATATGAAAAACATATCTATACAGAGCGAAATGTCTACTTTCAGATGAACCAATTCAAATGGAAAACAAATATTGTCACATTATGTAATCCATGTGAAACATGCATACAGGCGCATCCACTACCTACTTCATCTCTTTAGCCAAAAACAAAGAAAGCACTAATTGATCAATAAATTAATAAAATATTAATGCAACCTCCTTACCGTTTTTCCCTGATACATTCACAATCATTACTTCTGCGGGTGCGCTGTGGCAAGCTTTATGTGTGCTTGAGCGCTAATTAGGCAATGTAAGCAATAAAAGTCTCATTATAAAGATTTAAATGGTTTATTAATAAATGTTCAATTAGTTGACTAATGCTTAAAATGGACAACTACAAATCGACCAGCAAAATCTTTAGTCGACGGCAAGCCCTAGAAAGAAGAATTAAAAAGCAATGTAGAATAACACAAATTAACAACAAATACAATGAATAAGATGTTAAGAGAAAAAAGTTTGAGAGAAACACAGATCAGGTGACAGAAAGACGCTTTTACTCAAGAGATTTCACATAAAGACATCATCATAACAGCCTGTCAAAACCGTCATGTCGATCTGCACCTGTCACACATACACACAGACACAGACTACTAGCAGCTTCATGTCACACACACTCCCAGTCAAAACTATCACACACTCTCTCTCAAGGTGTGTTAGATTGGAGTGAGTGATGGTCAGAATTCAGGGAGAAGCAGATAATGAAGCAGAGAGCGAGGCAGATGCTCTCAAAGGGACAGGAGAGACAGACAGAGAGAGAGACAGACAGTGTGTGTGTAGTTCCACAGCAAATTTGTTGGAGGTTTGAGGCCCGAGGGTTTGATATAATGAGACTCTCTGATACACACACACACACCTGAAATACTCACTCTAACATTCACTCGGAGTTCACACCTTACAACCTCACACACCTGCCTAAAATATTAACACACACAGCTAATGAAAGAGACAGAAGCACCTCACACAGACTCGTATGAGAACTCATGGGATGTGGGAGGACATCTACGACATATGTTCCCAATCAATAAGGTTTGATATATACTACAAGCACAGGCACACATGACCAGATTAGGAAATTCAATAAAAGAACATCAGAACTTGATACCAAAGAACAACATTAAGTAAAAGTGTTAGGGTGTTTACGTGTTTAAAAAAAAAAAATACAAAACTAACCAGCATGATGCTAGGGTGTTCTGGGAGGTTTCTATATGTTGCTAGTGCTGAGGTGGCCTGGGTGTTGCTATGCAGAGGCTAACAAATTCTAGGTTTTTATTCTAGGTAATTTATTAGCACAGTGCTACGGTGTTGTGTGTGGTTGCTTAGATGTTTGATTGTGTAAAACTAAAGAGCACCATTCTAGGGTGTTGTATACTGTTGTCAGGGTTTTTCTATTTAGTTTCAAAGGTGTTGCGAGTGGTTGCTAGACATTTCTATAGCCAAGGTCTTCTGGGTGGTTGCTAGGGTGTTGCTATATGGTTGCCAAGATGATCTGGGTGGTTGCTAGGGTATTTGCTTGTGTAAAGTCACTTGCACCATTCTAGGGATTGTGTTTGTTTTTACCAGGATGTACTCATGGGGTTGCAAAGGTAATTAGGGTGTTGCTATGGAGTTGCTAAGATGCTCTGGATGGTGGCTGGGGTGTTTGCTTGTGTAGAATTTACTAGCACAATACCAAGTAGTTGCTAGGGCATTGTGGGTCATTGTCAAGGAGTTCCTTTAATACTAGGGCTTCATGCCAAGCATGAAAGCATACTTTTTAAAAACGACTCTTGATTTTGCAAACATCATATTAGACAAGCTAGATAAAAAGATTCTGCAATAGAGGAAAAAAGAAAAAGTGGGCAGAAATACACAAAAGTGAGAGAGGGAGGAAAGTAAAGGCCCAAGTAAACGTCTTTTTCCATGTTTCACTCTGTCTCGTGTACAGCCGTGTCTGCACTAGGGGTTGACCGATTATTGGTGCCTAAGATCATTTTTATGATTATCGGTTTCGGTCATGATTATCGGTTTCGGTCATTTTCAAAACCTATATATATATATATATATATATATATATATATATATATATATATATATATATATATATAGGTTCAAAGTATTGGTTATTGGGTTTACTTGATTTGTAATAATCGATATCAGCCCTGAAAAATATCTGTTGATCCCTAGTTCGCAAAGCTTTCAGATTATCCTCAACCGCAGATGGATGGGTTCGACACATGCACGACATCACCTAGCAGACTCATTCGGTCTCCGCATTCACCTCATTTCTGTGTTGCTGTACATGGACTGTCTGCATGCAGCCCAATTTTTGTTACTGTGCGCATAATCTGCATTTGCATTCAGTGAATGTTGAGACAAAACGAATCCACTGGGTGGTACTAGGTAAATGTTGAACCTGTCTTTCTGCAGTCAACCATAGTTGAAGATACTTAGAAAGCTGTGCAGATGTCCCAGACACCTCTGATGAAGAAAACTGCACCACACAAACATGGACCATCGTGGAACGTGGGTGGCCAAAGTATACTCTAGGCTTAAAGGCAAAAGCAAATTCAGTTTGCAATGTAATCCAGCTATTAAACGAGTCTTAGAGCGAGCGAGAGAGTCAACTCATGGATGAAGGCGATCAGATGACAGAAAATCCTAATTAATCCAGATGACAGGGATTATGATTGTTGTGATGGTGGAACCCTGGAGCCCAGCAGAGAGACCGTCAGACAGCATAGCGCTCCATGAGCCTTATAATGAGATAACTGCAGACCAGAGACAAACATGAGATCCAGAGGCAGTGTGACACTCCAGCGCTTAAGAACAGACCTCAAAGGGACTGAGACTCACACACACACACACACACAGAGCAGAGATAGCACTAATTCTTCACACTCGCACAGTTTATGGGTGAACTGTAATCTACGGTTATGAATTATTGGTCACCAGAGTTTGAGAGCAGCTTTGACGTTTAAGAGTTTATCTGAGGGAGTCTTGGGCATCAGGAATGCTGGTAAAACTGGTAAAAGCTGAAAGTGTCTCATTATGCAAATACTTTAATGTTTTCTATTAAATGAAACATTTAATAATAGTTTAAATAATACACAAATTAATTTTTTTTTTAAATAATTTAAATAAATCATTAAATCTTATGAGAAGATACACAGAAAAATAAGCATTTGGGGTCAGTGAGATCTTTAACATTTTTATTCAACAAGGAAAAATTGAATTGACAAAAAATTAAAGGCATTTATAATGTAACAAAAAAAATTATATTTCAAATAAATACTGTTCTTTTAAACTTTATATTTATCCAATAATCCTAAAATTTAAAAATGCATCAGTTTCCACAAAAATATTAAGCAGCACAACTGTTTTAAACATTGATAATAATAGCGAAAGACACAGACTAGAATAACGGCTGCTGAAAATCTGGCTATGCATCAAAGCAATAAATAATTTCAAACACTGACACAGAGAAGAGTTATTTTAAATTGTAACAATATTTAACATTACTGCTGGTTTTACTGCATTTTTGATCAAATAAATACACCCATGGCGAGCATAAGAATCAGAAAAATAATCTGACCACAAACTTTTATTTTTAACCATAATTTATAAATATACATGTACTCAGAGATCAGTTTTACAGGCATACCGGTTTAGAATCACATGATGGTAAGAAAATGATGCAAATAATGTAAACTTTAAATTAGTAATGGTGCTAGTTCCATTTTAGTCAGTTCCGCGGCAACACAGGGTAAAAAACAATTATAAACAAACTTTCTCTATCTTATTCAGGCTACTTGGAATTCAAACAACGTTCTCTGGAGTCTTGTGCTGAATGAATGCATGAACTCTCCTCCGTCTGTCTGTCCCACAGGGAGACTGGAGACAGAGATGGAGGGCTGTCAAGAGAGGATGCATTAACAGGCTTTATCTTCTGCCTGTGTATCTCAGGGAATGACTCTACACGCACAGCTCAAAGTGGCATGAAGTATTCAGAAAGCCTTGTGTCGCTGCTCTGTGTGCATTTCAGCCCTGATTCTCAACGGGCCTGTGTGTTATTGTGGTAGTTTGGTGCTAAAATGCTCTCTTCAATCTCTTTCCGAGAGGCTCATGGGACCTCAGAGAGGCATGAGAGGGTGATAAAGGCATAGAAACGGCCCCTGATCTCTCATTCCATTTTTCGCTCCATCACACTGTGTTTGTGCGTCGCAGGAAGTCAAGCTCCAAATCAGGAGGAACGGATGTCACACACGACAATGAGCAGCGTGTTCCACATTAACATACACGGACAGTCATCTCTCCTTCCACACGTCTCCCTCCCTCCCCTCGTCTTTATATTTTCTTATCTGTCACTTCTACACACTTTCATCTCAGCGACTGAGATTCTTTTTCTCTTCCGCCACTTTCAATCGGAGTCTCTGTCGCTTTGATTGTGCCCGCTCTCCCTGCGTCTGCTCACCGATCAGACACAACGCAGGCATTACAGAGCGGGAAAAAAACGGCACTTTGTGGATGCATGAGTTAATTAAAATTCAAAGATCGCTGTTAATTAAGCAAGTAAAGGCTGAGAGCGGAAACATGTCAGTCGTGATGACCCACGGAAGACAAGAATGCCGAACGCTGTAACGTACAACACAGAACACAACATCTACAGAACCGACAAAACAAGCAGGATGAAAGAGAGAGGGAGAGAGAGAGGGGGGGGGGGGAATGATGAATAGAACAACAGACAGAACTGTATGTCTACAGTTTATATAGAGTGATTCAACAGATAGAAAGATAGGAATGACAGAGACAGACAGACAAATAGATCAACAAACAGACAGAATGGTAGAAAGAAAGGTAAAGACAGAATGGTCGACAGACAGATGAACCACAGAATGATGGATGGATAGATAAAATGAACAAATAAACAAGATGATATAGAATGAACGGATGACAGATGAATGATAGATAGATAGATAGATAGATAGATAGATAGATAGATAGATAGATAGATAGATAGATAGATAGATAGATAGATAGATAGATAGATACAAACAGAAATAATGAACAACAGACAGATGGAACGAAAGATAAATAATAGAATGAATGAACGAATGAAAGGCAAATAAATAAATGAACACACATAGTCAGACATAGATAGACAGACAGACAGACAGACAGACAGATCAACAGACTGACAGACAGACAGACAGACAGACAGACAGACAGACAGACAGATAGATAGATAGATAGATAGACAGACAGACAGACAGATGGAACAATAGAATTAAGGAAATAATGATAGAACGAACAAATGACAGAAAGAAGGATATAATGACAAACAGAATGATTTGTAAGAAAAATAAGAGAAACAATAGAATGAATTAACTTATGAAAGATGAATGTACAAACAAACGACAGACAGAGGGAATAAAAGATAGAGTGACAGAACTATAGATGAAGGAACGACAGCTAGAACAAACAAAGGAACACAACAAAAAACGAACGATAGAACAAACAAGAGAAAGAACAATAGATAGATAAATAGAGGACTGTGTTTGGATAAATGGAAGGGAAAGTGGTCATGATAGACAGACAGACAGACAGACAGATGCGGGTGAACGTGAGACAGAGATAGATGAAAACGAGAAGTGTATCATGAATAATTGAACCGAAACAGAGGTTGGGTTTTTAGACATAAATGTAAATGTGGTGTTAGCAGAAGCCCGTCTCACTCTCTCCCTGTATTTTTAATATGCGCTCTTTAAATATTCAGAGCTGTGGGGGGTGAGGGAGGAGTGCAGGTTAAAGAACCTGAAAATGGACAAAATGAATGAATGTCTGCAGGGAATCTCTCAAGGACTGCATTAAGAGCCAAAGCCGCTCTGATTAGAGCACAGACAAATGGAGGAGTCGTAATATATCCAGTAAGAATAATTCACAGAGAGAGAGAGAAAGGGAGGAAAGGTGACATATTAAAGAGCAGAAATGAAAGGAGAACAAGCTACCGGGTGAAGGAGAAATGATGAATGTTAGTGGTGGAAGTGCGCGGATGAAATTGGGAAAGGGAAAACGAGAGAAAGAGGTCATGAAAATGAGACGAGGGGGAACAACAACACACATTTCCATGCAACAACAGAAGCATGGTGAAAAATTAAACGTGCCTGCAGGAAAAACAGGACTCAAAGTCTCTCTCACACACACACACACAAACACAAAGTAGGACTCCAGGAATTAACACACATCCTTGTGCTTTAAAGGTCGTAAATTAAGGTCAGTTTGAAATGTACAACGCTTTAAATACCACGACTGTTAAAATGTCACTTCATCAAGGCTCGCTAACAAAGAGCGCTTCTTCACGCACGAATTGTTCAAAAACTCTGCAAATCGGACTGAACCGCACGCTCAAGCGAACAATGAACGTTTCATAAAACTTCATAAAACAAACTCAGAGCGCTGATGTAAAATTTAATCAGAATAAATTGGAAAAGTTTCTGTAGGTGAAAGAGCCGAACGCGAGTGCCTACGAAACGCTGTTTGAATTAGAGCCGACCGCAGAAACCTACTTTCCAAGGGTCTGACATCTTCAATTCGGCGAGAGTTTTGTTCCGAGGTTCAGAGTGCGTAATTATTTTTTGTCTGTTTGGGCCTGAAGCAAGAGTCAGACACCATAATCAGCGATTAAAACGGAAAAATAATATGAAAATTCTGAGAGGGAGAGAGAGGAACAGCACACTGCTATTAGCTTTAGGCGCGGGGCTTTAATTTCTTTGAAAATGCAAATTAGTTTCACTGCGTGTGTGCAAGCCTGCTCCCTGTGTGCGTGCATGTGTGTGTGTGTGTGTGTGTATAAAGTACAGTATAACTCTTCAACTTTGATGATTTTTGATAATACAAAGCAAAAAATCTCTGATAATCTTGCAGCCGTGTCATCTCGCTCAGCTTAATTTAATTGCACAAGCGTAAACGGCCCCAGATCCATGCTTTTCTGCGGCGATAAGAGCACGCGTGTGAGTTCTGATATCTTGTCATCTATATCTTTGAAGACGCATCTCTCTGTGGTTCCTTCCAGTTATTAGAAGCATCAAATGCTCGTGACACAAAATTTTAGCTTAATGCCCACGGGGATGTGCGGTTAATGCGGTTAAAAAAATAGAATTATAAACAATCTCAGTCTTCAATCAATGCTGCATGTTTGTGTGCGTTTCTCAATATCTCGCTCTTGCCTGCTGGAGGAGGAAAATGCGACCATGTGACACTTTAATATTGGAGATGTCAAATAAATGTCAAGACATGAACGTTTGCATTGTGTGGCACACAGGTCATATTCATACAAAGCCAAATAACTATTAAAATAGTTTTCTTATAAATATATATATATATATATATATATATATATATATATATATATATATATATATATATATGTATATATTAATTGAATAAAAATGACCAAAGCACAGATAAATTACAAAACTAAATAGAAGTATTTAAACAAACAATAAAATAATATAAATGTTAAATGAAATAAAAATAAAGTTAAATAATAATACAAAAAATAATAATAAAAATGACAAAAGTAAATCAAATGACTAAAATGTAATCTAAAATTAAAATGAAAATTGAAAATGTACAAATAAAAGCTAATTGAAAAAAATTTGAAGAACTAAAATTACTACAAACAGCTAAAGGGAAATATTTTTGAAAACATCTAATACAAATATTTACCAAATTACTAAAATTATTAAAGCTAATTAAAAAATAAGTTAAATTTAATAAGTTAATTAAAGTTACTAAACTAAAAAAAGAGTGAAATTGTAAAAATAAACAAATGACAAAAGTAAATCATAACACTAAAATGTAAACAAAACAATGAAAAATGAAACTACACAGATAAAATCGAATAAAAAAATAAAAAATAAATAAAAAAAAGCTAATCCAAAATATAAATAAATAGTATAATAGTACATGAATAACACTAATAAAACACTGACCCCAGCTTTAAATAGAGACCTCGGCAGTTACTCTCTTCAAGCCAGAGAGTAGGAAACCTTAAGAATTTTGGAGAGGGAAGATAAAAAAAATAAAAAAAATAATTAAAAACAGTCTCCATCTTCAATCAACGCTGCATGTTTGTGTGCATTTCTCAACATCTTGCTCTCTCGCCTGCGGAGGAGGAAAATGCAACCATGCGACGCTTTAATATTTGAGATGTCAAATAAACGCCAAGACATGAACAGTTCTCTCCATTGTGCGGCACACTGGGTCATATTCAAATAACTCCATATGCTCGAGTGCATATGGCAAGAGACACAAACACGCGCCCTGCTGCTTCAGTAGGTAGGTCGCATGCGGAGCACGTGATTTATCTGTTTTCACAGTTCCTTGCCTATTTACCAGTTCTTCTCCAAATCCCCATTAGAAATCGCTTCTCTCTCTGCATCCCCCTAAAAGGGGATAAGAATTTGAATTCACAAAAGAACACACTTCCTCTCTCTCTCCGGAGCTCGTTTAAAAAGTGGCTAATCTCCCAAAGATAAAGCGCAGATTAAAGCACGCTAAAACGTATCTGCGACTCCAGCGAACGTGCTGCATTTGAATGCAAACGAATGCTGGAACGGAGAAACGGCGGTTGCACAAAGGCGCAGACGGCTTGCTCAATAATCTGTCGCATTTGGCAGAGTCAGTGAGGCCAGTGAACAGATGTGTTTGAGCGTGATAAAGGAGGTTTAAATGCGCAAACCGGCGCGTTATGCAACCCGATGCGAGAAGAGGGTCAGAAACAGGCCCCAAACAGGCTTAGAAGGACCAAACTTCATCTTTCAGAAAAGAGATGGGCACCTTAATGCATTAAACTGAGCCACGCGCAAATGCTGTTTCTAGAAAGCATTAAACCTACATGCACATAATGCCTCGATCATATAAACACATTATGGGGCTCATCTTTAAAAGAACAGCAAACAGCTTCAAAAACAAAACCAGATGCACACAGAATACTGAAGTGAAGGGAACAACACAAATGGATGGTGGGTATCTAGAGGTGAAGAAGATCTCTGCTCTCGTCTTAGTGGCCCATGCATTAACCTCAACCAGAATGAAAGAGCCAGATTATGCATCTGCTCGAATTCTCTGGACACTGCAAAAACATTAAGAAAATCTCATTCATTCTTACATATTCATCCATTAGAACTTCAAACCTGAGCTGCATGCATTACTCTGAGACATTTCATTAGTGCTGTTTGCAAAGTCAGCCATCATTTCATGGGTTATTTGAACAAACTCCTCACACTAAGTATTCAGATTTGATGCATAACTTTTTGTGCTATAGACATGAATGACAACTCCAACTATGTGGCCTGTTGCGATTTTTAACCTTAATATATATATATATATATATATTTAAATAGTTTTCTTTAACTAAAATAAACCTGAAACAAATATCAGACATAATTAGAATGTTCTAAGTTCTAAGAACTGAATCTAAAGCTAAATAGAACTAAACAGGACTAAAGCTAAATATAAATAATTTGAAAATAGCTAGTAAAAATGTAAACTAAAATAAATTGAAAACTGAAAATTTAAAGCTAACTAAAAAGTAGTAAAATGACTAAAACTGAAATATAACTAAAACTAAACAGAAGTACAAAAAAAATAATTAAATGGCTAAAAAAGAACAACTCAAACTATAATTATAATGAAAACTGAAATCGTACAAATAAAAGCTAATTTTAAAATAAGTTGTATTTTAAATTAAATTACTAAAAGTGAAGTAAAACTAAAGCATATATATATATATATATATATATATATATATATATATATATATATATATATATATATATATATAATAAGTACATAAAATGACAAAAACTCAAACTAAAACTGAAATAAAGCAAACACTAAATGGAAATAGCACAGCAAAATGAAAATTACGAAAATTATTATCAATCAAATATCACAGCCAATCAGAACCGTGTGTAGGTGGGCTTTCTCTGGAGGCAACTAAATGTACATTCATAAATATTAAAACTTTTTAACAATATTAAATGTACATCCTAAGTGACTGATACCATCTTTGTCATGGAATAAGCTACGATTGTTGATTCACACCGAGTTCACAGTTTTAACGCACATCTCTGCTTAAATGTATTTTGTAGATCTGAGGTAAACTATCTATTGTTGCTTTCAGTACGGCTATAGAAGTCATGCTAAATGATATTCAAACTCAAATTAGACACATTTAACTTTGAATAAAGCCAGTAGCTGAGATTAAAACTGTCATATACTTTAGTTTGTATGTTGTTGTTTTTCCAGCTGCGACATCACAGAAATAGAAAGTGTTTCTAAAATAGAAATTTTGAGTGTCGCCGTCATGGCTAGTTAGGACAAAAACCTCTGATTAACAAGGAAAAGATATATTTTTTTGCATCATGTGTAGGAATACGGTGTAAGAATAAGAAACCATCGAGCGACGCCTCAGCAGCAACACTCTAAATCTCAGAAGACCTTAGCAACAGCAAGCAACTTCCTGGAAACCAACTACAATGACCAACCAAAACACCCAGAGCATCACAGTTCAGATTTTCTTCAAAAATTTACAAAGCCAGTTCTTTTAATAGAAAATCAATTACCAATGTGAAACCTGACTAATATTAGTTGTAAACAAACACATTTGTTCAACATTAACAGCATTAATTTCATGCAGGGAGAAAATTCATTTTCTTCTCCCAAAACACTGGCAGTAATTTACTCTCCCCGAGACACTGGCTGTGATTTATGGACATTATTATTGTTTTCACAGCTGTTTTCCAGTTTTTACATTATAAGAAGGTTACACAAATCTCAAACCCAGGTATAACATAAGTGCTTTACAACAACAGAAAACAAGTTTCTCCCTCTGTTACTTAATAAACTCTGTAATTAACTTAATGGCTATATAGGTAACATTTATTGAATTGGTTTCATAATTGGTGAATATTACAACAACGACTATTTTCAACATCAAATTATTGTCCTTTCCTCATATTAAAGCCAAGACGTTTTGAAAATCTGTATTGTATAAAGTGCTACAGAAATAAATGTGACTTTCAATGCATTTATTTATTTTTTTTTAACTTCCAGCTTCTCCATGAATAAGGAAGTTATTGTACCTTTAAGACTGCAATTAACCAATGTTTTAATTTTCTTCTGTTCATCACAATGGATCAAGTGATTGAAAATTGTTAAATGTACATTAACTTTATTTCAAGTAACAGAAATATTTTATGATATTTATATATTTGATATTTATTATTAAAAATATAAATTATGTTGCTTTGTCAAGTTAAAGCACTTAAATATTTTAGATAAAACTGAAACAGAAATAAAAATACACAAATCAAACAGTATTATAAAAAAATAAATGAAAAAGCACATAAAAAGTAAAAATATATATATATATGTTTTTAATATAATTAAACATTAGATAAAAATTATATAAATAATACTTAAAATGCTAATGGATCTGATATAACAAACAATGAAATCCCCAAATAGTTTTTGCATTTTTTTTGTGGCTTGGAGGAAAAACAGTGACACTTAAAGGATTAGTTCATCCAAAAATGAAAATTATGTCATTAATGACTCACCCTTATGTCGTTCCAAACTCAAAAAACGCCGACTTTATTCATCATTGTCTTCTCTTCCGGGTCTGTTGTGAGTACGTTCACAACGCTGCTGATGTATGCAGCTGCTGACGTGTTTTCTGGTGCGTCCAATTACAAAGATAACATGTCAGTAGTGTCACTGCAGTGCTGTGAATGCATTCACAACAGACCCAGAAGAGAAGACAATGCTGAATAAAGCATTTATTAGTAATGTTTGTTATTTTTGGACCAAAATGTATTTTCGATGCTTCAACAAATTCTAACTGACCCTCTGATGTCACATGTTTTTCTTACCTTTCTGGACATGGACAGTAGACCGTACACACAGCTTCAATGGAGGGACTGAGAGCTCTCGGACTAAATCTAAAATATCTTAAATTGTGTTTCGAAGAAAAACAGGTCTCATGGGTTTGGAACGACATGAGGGTGATTAACCCTCTGGGGACGGATTGGGCGGTACCGCCCAAAATGGCATACTTTTACAAATGTGTAGTTATCTCAAAAACTATTAATGCTAGAGAGATGCGTTTTTTTTGCCGTCTTCCTCAGATTCCGCTGAAAACACTTCCCTTATTGCGCAATACCACTGCGTAAACAGGCCAATGAAAACGATTGTGTTAGGCAGATTCAACACGCAACAGCCAATGGAAAAATTGCCGCTGGGAGGAGTCTTTTTCTAACCCAATCAGAGGAAGGTTATGTCTTCTAGCCATTCAGAGGACTCTGTAGCTCTGCTGTAGCCTTGTAAAAGCTGGCTGGACTATAGTAAAAGACATGTAATCAATAAGCGTTCAGAGAATCAGCATCAGGGTGGAGAAAGCAGAAAGCGATCGGAGTATTAGCGAGCACAAAGAGCTAAATTCGAGCGATCTGAGAATCAGCATCAAGTGGAGAAAGCAGAAAGCGATCGGAGTGTTACCGAGCACAAAGAGATAAATTCGAGAGAGATACAGTATTATTACAGAATTGTTTTATCAAAATGGCAAGCAGTAAAAGATTTACGGCAGAACAAGCTCTGGAACAATTACTGGAAAGGCCTGGAGAGGCCTTGCTTTGCTCACTGGCATGCCCAGGACTGTTTTTAAAAAAAGTTAATTATTTAATTGTTCTTTACACATTTGATTAAACAATAACACATTTCTGTCAAGCAAAGAGTTTGAAAAAATATATTTTCTTTGTTCAAAAACTGTTCTATATTGTGTGTTTTTCAGTAATAAATGACAAAAATCTAACTTTCATTTTTGAAATTCTCTAGTTTATTGTAAAATGTTTCACTCATACTTCCTTTATATAAACATATTGCATGCATGCTTATGGTAGCTTAGGGTCTTCTGAATCCATAGATACCAAACACATGGTGGTCCATCCTCATTACAAATGGTTTATAAGCCGAAATATAAAAATATAAAAATAGAGAAAACGGACCAAAAAGGGCTTAGTCCCCTAAGGGTTAAATGCTGTAGTGATATTGTTTAATATTAGTTCATGGTATGTAATGTTTTTAAAATAGTTAATTTTGTATGTCAATTCAAATCGTATTGTAATTTGTTACAGGAAAATAGTTTTTGTCTTTCAAATCTTATCTCAAAAAGTGCAAGAAAATCCTGTTTTCATCCTTTTTTCATTATCAGTTATAATAAGAAAAACAAAACATTTGAATGCCAGATAACCAGATGGAGAGAAAAAGAGATTGATGTAGAAGAATAAAATGGCAGGAAGAACATTTTGAAGATATTACAGAAATCCTTTTACTTTGGATAGGCCGGTCAAGAGCAATTTCCTACATCCCACCAGCTGAGCCACACAAAACGGCCTCCAATATAAGTGAATGACAGACTCTGAGGGACCGTAAAGCAGCAGTTAATGGCACAAAACCAGCGCAAAGATAGGAACAGGCCATACAAACACACATGCTCATATCAGCGCACTTCAGGGAACCTCTGGGTTTATGAGGACATTAAGACCTGACTTTATATCTGGGCTTCTGGGAATGGATAAAGCAGGTGGTCTATTCTGTAGACTGTTTTATGATGGACACATTAAGATTGAGACAAACACAGCAGATGAGCGATATGAGGATATGAGGTGTTCCAGCAGCCCAGTGAGGACCAAAACAAGAACATATTAAGAGAATTTTATGAAGGATTTAGACATGACTGTCTTCCGGGGACAAGAAAGATGAGGAGAGTATGTACCAGAACAAACCGAAAGGGTGAAACTCATGAAAACATGTCTAAGTTACATCACTCTATCACTATCTATCTATCTATCTATCTATCTATCTATCTATCTATCTATCTATCTATCTATCTATCTATCTATCTATCTTTTTCACTTTAATGACAATGAAATGAACCTAATCATTGCAATTTAAGTTAAAATTTGTTTTAAGTCATCAAACTCATGTAAATAAGAATACAGTTTTCATTTTTTCAATATAAAAGCAATAATGAATTATCAATAAACCCAAATAATAAACAAGCAATACAACTTAATTGGTAAAGAAGTTCAAAATATTTGAAAATATTTTAGTGAAGTGCATAAATCAATGCACATTTATATTATTTTTAGTTAAATTTTAATTACAATTGAATTGTGTTACTGTACCTTTAAAATTTCCCAATGTTAATATGCTCTGTAATAACAGCCAAACAACTGTTCATATTCAGGATGAAGAATTTAAGACACTTGTTTCATGTAAGTAGCCTTCAATTAACATTCTTCTGAGACTGGAGGAGGATGACAGCAAAACATCCTGACGACCTTTAAACGTCCAACAACTTAATCAACTACAAACAGGTTAGCAAATGAGGGTCAAGCAGGAAGGCATCGATCTAAATGCTGGGAAAGTGCAGATGCACGTTTAGTGTCATAAATGTTCATGAAAACATACAGGGCTCACAAACAAATCACTTTTAACTATGCAAAAAGACAATAATGGCCTAAAAATGCTTTGTGTCCTATATTGATTTTTTGAAATACTACTTTAGTGATTAACCATTTAGCGATTCCAGCAGGTGATACTGATATTAATATATGTATATATAAATAGAGAGAGAGAGAGAGAGAGAGAGAGAGAGATAGATAGATAGATAGATAGATAGATAGATAGATAGATTAATCTCACTGTAATCTTAGAATTAATCTAGAATAATCTAGATCAAAATGGTTCATTTGAATTCTGCCACAGGTATTCAGAATATGTGTGCTACCCAAATAAAATAAATATATATGACTATATATAACTAAATAATGACTAAAAGTAAGTCTTTAAGAAAGGGTTTCTCAAGCCAGGTTGTGCATTAGACCAGGGGCTTATCTCCTGTTTCCAAAATACATCACAAAGTGTTTGAGAAAGCTGTAAACCAATTCCACAACCTTACGCCTGTTTCACACATACTCCGTCTGAAAGCACAATGAGTATGAGTCCGTGTTGCTTCTGCACCACATACGTAAACGCACACGGACTTCATACGCACTACAGACGGATTATGTTTGAAACAGGCACGAGTCTTGTTGAGGTTTCCATTGGGAAGCTTCTTAAAAAAAAATCCCTGAAGCAAATCGGCGGCTTCAGCTGCATCCATGTTAGCACGTCACGTTTGATGTGGTAATTTCACAGTAGGCATACACACAGGTTTAAAGACTCGTTCTCGCCCCCTACAGATTCGGCTAGGTATACATCCGCGCTAAAATATCAAGGTGAAAGTCATAATAGCTTGCCTAGTATAGACCCAGCTCTCAACCCAACTTTGAGAATAGATTAACGGCGATATTTTTTCTATCGCCCGATAAGAGTCTCACGTTAATGCAGCACATTGACGCAAATAACGGCCCACCACTAATATTGGTATATTTAATAAATGAAATGTAAATTCTCGTCCCAGTCACATTTTCTTGATAAAAATAAAAATAAAAAATTTACACAGAAACAAAATCCAATTTTTATCTTGTCATTAACAAAGTAATCAATATTATTTTTATTAAAGACAAGTATGAACCTCATCAATTTAGTGTTTTTGAGCATTGTAAATTTCTTACAAAATAACTCAAGACAGTATCAATTAAATCAATATATTTAATTTGTGAACCTCTGTTTAACTTTTCTTTTTAATTAGTTAGCTCTTAACTATTTTTGGGATTTCAGTCATCAAAGCTTGGTAAATATTGGTCACAGACACAGAGATTTAATAAGCGATCTGATTACTCACCAAAAACTCCCACGGATCACATTTTCATGCCATTTCAAGTCTTATTTTGACATTAAAAAATGTGTTTATATCTAAGCATATGAGTTGTTTACTTTTTAATTGGTCTTCCCAATAACACCATTATATTGTTCATTCAGACGGATTCGCAAAAGTGCACAAACACAAGAGGCGGAATTTATCACATGAACCAATTAGCCAAATAAAACCAGTCATATCCAATCATATTGTGATGGAGACATTACCTCCTCTCACGTAACCTTCCCCCATTCATTCTCAATTAACCCCCTCTAAATTCACAGCATGCTTTAGGGGTGGTCTGTTAAAACTCAGGGAAGGCGAGAGAGACCCGGACTCCTGCTTACCTGCTTTTGTCCCTGTTGGACAATGTGAACCTAACAGCTGACAGCCATTCAACCTAATTCATTACATTACATTTCTATCAAAGTTATCTGAAATTATCAAGATGAATTTGTTCCGACAGATTTAACTGAACTATAGTGAATAAAGTGTGATAATGTGAGAAATGCTGAAGGTGTCTGAATACATTTTGTTTATATATATATATATATATATATATATATATATATATATATATATATATATATATATTAGTGGTCGGCCGATATTTGGCATTTTTCAAATATCGGCATCGGCTGATACAATCTAAAGTATTGTCAAATGATTTAAAATTTCCTCAATATTTATAAAAATGTAAAAAAAAAATAATAATAATTATATCTGTCTATCGGCCCCCTGCTTTCCAAGATATCGGCATTGGCTGTCAAAAAAAAAACTATCTCTTTCGACCACTATAATATATATATTACACACACACACACACACAAGTAGTCAACATTTGGATCAAAACCTTTCATAGTTGTCCTAGACCCAAAATGCATTCTTGTATTAGGATTCTTCAATGAACTTTTTTGATCAACTTCAAATGTTGAATACTGTATATATACACATAAATTTTGACTTGTATATACAGTATATACTGTATATACAACTGATAAATAACTACATTAAACAAATAAATGAAAATAAATAAATACACCTTAATTCTTCTTAATGTCTAAAATGCTTCTTTCTTCCTGAAAGTGCATAAACATTTGGATTACACAATTTGTACCAATTCTCGACAACTCACAACTTTCAAAACCTGATTCAAAACTTTGTTTGGGAGTTTTCACTTATATGTTTTGTCAGCTAATGTAGCTAAACCACTGTACTTCTGTGCCTCACAGCCTTGTTTTCATTCCTCTAAAAAATACGGCACTAACCTGACTAAGGAATATCACATCCAACGTTTTTTTAATGACATGGAAAAGTTCAGTGTTTCAAACTCATAATTAAGGCTTTGTGTGGCTATAAGGTGTTCATGTGCCTTTAACTCAAATATGATCTTTCTGACATGACTTGTACACACTATAATACAGTGAGAGCTGTGTATGTGTGTGTCCTCTGCTGTCACACTTGTGGCTCTGGGTTTATAACTCTAAGTGCGTCTGGACATCAGGGACTGATATGAGATGAGACCAAGCACGAGTGTGTGTGTTGGTGTGTGTGTGTGAGGGATGATAAAGTAGGTCGCTATATACATCAGAGGAGTCGTGTGTGTGTGAGAGCAGAGGTGAGGGGCTGAAGCGGCTGCCGGGAGCCGTGAACGAGTTCCTGAGGGACTCGCTGGTCTCCGTGGAGACGGGAAAAGCAGGCCGCCAGCGAGATGGAGAGCAACATTAAAAGACTCGCAACAAGACACACAGAGAAAGCCAATCAATAAAACGCGCACAGCGAAGCCGTGAAACAAACCTCACTCACTTTTAATCGCATAAAATAGAGGGAAAATTGCAGGAAAATAAAACCGGTCTCCATCTGCAGACTATAAAAAAATATGCTGCATCCATCAGTCTCTCTCTCTCTCTCTCTCTTTGCAATTGAACAAGTTCAGTCATCAAAACTCACACAGCTCCTTAAAAGCACCTGAAAATGCCTTCAAAAGTGACTATAAATGTGATCAGTGGAGGCAATCTACATTTTTATATTTTTCAATGAAATCAAGTGCTTGTGCAAAATTCACTGCCGTGATGCACGATGTGTTTGCCAAGCTGTTGCTATGCGATTCTGGGTGGTTGCTAGGTGGTCTCAAGTCTGTAGATATAATTCAGTTCTTTCCGTGTGGATCTATGAGATTTTTTTTTTCACTTATTTTCTGTTCCTGCAGTTGAAAATGGTGTCTCTGATCACTTAGTAAAGTAACATCACATCATTCCTCAATAATACACATGATTTTATGAATCATTCATGTTGAGATAAGTGCTGTATTTAAATATTTATGCATCGCATCCTAACAAGGTGTGATTTTTTTAAAGAGGCAAGTGACATAAGCCATCTATTCCATGTTAATTAAACAAAAAAACTGCACTTCCACTATATATTATCAGCAAAAATGGACTGAAAAATTTTGAAAATTAAAAAATCTGTCATAATCCACAAGCAAAAGCAAAGAAAAGATCACAAAAGGCATTAGAAAACAAAGTATTTACATGCTTTGAATGCAGTGCATTGTAAGCGTGAACACAGAAACTGTTCTGAAATGGAAAGAAATGTATAATACAGTGTTGCCACAATACTGAATTTTCTAGCTTAAAGCCAATACATTTAAACATATCAATATTTGACACCATTTTGATACCATAAGAACAAACATTAAAAAGCATCAAATTTGAACATTATCTAATTTTTTTTTTTTTTTTGGACCAGTCAATGTATTTTCTTATTAGATTGAACTGTGCTGTCTGAGCCTTTATTTATTATTCCTAAAACAGAAATGTATTGCTCTTCTATTACATATTTTTTGTACTGATGTTTTAACAGTTGAAGTATTTCTATACCATTTTAGTAATTATTGCTCTTTTTAATAAAATAAAACAGTGTATATTGCAGTCGCAACTACTGGGGTGCCTCAGGGCTGAGTTCTTGGACCACTTCTCTGTTTACATGGCATTATTAGGTTCTGTCATTCAGAAACATGGCTTTTCATATCACTGCTATGACTGATAACTCTACATCTCATTCTAGTCTGATGATTCGCTGATAACTGTGTGTTCACTGCTCTGTGTGTGTGCACTTCGGATGGGTTAAATGCAGAGCACAAATTCTGAGTATGGGTCACCATACTTGGCTGAATGTCACGTCACTTTTTTTTTTTTTGCATGTGAACGTCACTTTATTATGCCATGCCAAAGAGGCACAAAATCAATTTCACAGACTTTTAAATTAAATGTTCCCTCCTGGTGGAATGACCTCCCCAACTCAGTCCAAGCAGCTGAGTCCTTAGCCATCTTCAAGAATCAGCTAAAAACACATCTCATCCATCTTTATTTTACCTTCTTACTCAAGTACTCTATATTCAAATTCTATTCTTTAAAAAAAAGAAAAAAATATTGTGTCCCTTTTACACATGTATATACATTTACTAATTGCTTGTTTTCTTTAAAAAACTAAC
The DNA here is from genome assembly GCF_023724105.1 of Carassius gibelio. Lineage (NCBI taxonomy): Eukaryota > Metazoa > Chordata > Actinopteri > Cypriniformes > Cyprinidae > Carassius > Carassius gibelio. Next base: position 9,820,575 of record NC_068409.1, read on the forward strand.
ACTAGCTTTTCTATTTTTTTGTATTCCATCTTTGTTTTTGTTTTTTTGTTTTTTTTCTATTCATTATACAAAAAATAAAAATAAAAAATAAACTTTGCTATGTGTAATCTGTTAAGCTAACTGAGACTTGTTATAAACTTGTTTATCAATTCTCTTTTTTTCATTCCTTCTATTGTCCTCATTTGTAAGTTGCTTTGGATAAAAGTGTCTGCTAAATGACTAAATGTAATGTAAATGTTATATTATTATGCACTACTGTTTAAAAGCTTGGAGTCAGCAAGCTTTTCTTTTTTTTGGAAGAAAAATGAACTACCATATTTTCTGCACTATAAGGCGCACAGGATTATAAGGCGCACCTTCAATGAATGGCCTATTTTAGAACTGTTTTCATATATAGGGCGCACCGGATAATAAGGCGCATAGAATAGAAGATACTGCAGTCAAACGTTTGCCTGGGTTTGTGTTATGCATCCACTTTGTGTTATGCATCCACTTATTAATTTATTATATATATATATATATATATATATATATATATATATATATATATATATATATATATAATGACACATTAAATTGATCAAAAGAGACAGTAAAGAGATTTATAAAAATTGAATTTTTATAAAAAAAAAAAGTATTATCAGTTAACACTCATTTTTTGATTTATCATGATTGCTTTTGTAATTACAAGACAAATAAAATTCAATTGTAAAACAAAACAAAAAATAATGCATTAGTGTTGTCAAAAGACCCGGTACTTCGGTACCAAGTCCGTACTAAAAAAATGTAAATGTTACGGTACCAGGTTTCTTTAAGAACCAGTGGTACCGAGGACCTGGTTAACCAGGTTCTTGAAGTATACAGTGCTATGATTTCTTCGAAGCAGAAAAAGTGGACGGAATCTCAAAATCCAGTCATGAAAATTAAACTTACATTTTAATATGGACAGTCACAGAATTTGTCAAAATTAGCATAAATTAATACAATCAAATCTCCATAATGGACCATTATCTGTAAATGTTAAGCCGTAAAAGTTGGTTGAAATATGAATCCTGCATGTTCTGCGTGTCTCTGTGTGAATGAATGAATGGCAGAGATGTGCGGTTTTGTTTACTTCATAGACTGAAGCGTGTGACACTTGCAGTCATTTCAGCATCTGGCATCTCAATGAGGACATAAACACACAAACAACATCACCAGAACTGGTCACTTCACAAGCATTTTACCATTTCATTTGAGTAAAACCAGTGTCAATTTAAAAGTATTCACGGTAATCCTTCAAAATAAAAGTAAATTTTTACATAAAGGCATTGTGCTGGAAAAAAATTATAAAACGTTATTTTTTTAAGAAATAAATAACACAATATTTCTTCCATGTTTTAATTTTAATTATTTATAAAAAGCCAAATTCAATTTGGGTGAAACTTGTTTAATGTTTTTCATAATTATATTACTTGTAGAAAAACTTTAAACACAATTGTAAATAAATATAAAGAATGGTATTGGTTTTATTTTTAGTGATAAAAAGTTTTTTTTTTTTTTTTTTAATTCGAATATTTTTGTGTTTTGCTTTGGTACCAAAATTTGTACCTGAGAACCGTGGATTTTCTCGGTACTGAATACTGAAATGTTGGTACCATGACAACACTAATGTGCATGAATTATTGGACTGTTCACTAGTAAATGGCATGTGCTTTGCCATCACAGGAAAAAATTTATTTGAAAATATATTCAAATAATAAAAATAAAAAACAGTAATTTTAAATTATAATAATATTTTATAATTTACTATTTTTACTGCATTTTTGACCAAATAAATGCAGTTTTGGTGAGTAGAAGAGACTTCTTACAAAATCTTTCTTACAATAACTTTTGACTGGTAGTGAATTCAACTGAAATCCACCGAGACAAGCAAATGTCCAAAAATACAAAACGGCAGAGAAGAAAAAGTGAGAAGGTCCAGTTACCAGTGTATCTACATAGTGGAAAATGTTTTTGAGGTAATTTTTTATAACACTTGCTAAAAGCACTTGCCATGGGAGTTCAGTGTGAGAATGAGCAACAGTAACAAACACCCACAGAAAGAGAGAGGAAGATCATGCGCTCGGGGTCCTGTCGCATTACATCAACAATCAGTGCCATGACCTCACTGCAGAGGTCATCGACCTGTGACCCCACCGTCAGCACACCAGAGGAGCAGAGGTCAGAGGTCAGCTCTGGCTGTCAGTGGCGTGCATTTGCTTGGCTGGAGAGAGTGAGATGACTGGAGGAGAGAAAGAGAGAGAGAACGAGAGAGAGAGAGAGAGAGCGATACGACTGCAGCCGCCTGACAGAAGAGAACAACAGAACCCTGCTCAAGGACGGAGACACACACACACAAAAACGCTCGTGTTTTATGGACAGGATCGGACAGATGGAAGATCTGGAAAGGGCAGCATTCATTTACAGTCAGATATCAGAAAAGGTTATCCTTCATCAACTCAGACAGCTGGACACACACACACACGGTGCTCAGGTGGTCCTGAGGAAAACAGCTGCCAAAGATGACATTTCAAGGTTTCGTATTCCATATTCAAAACAGAAAACACTCGGTGTGTGTGTGTGTGTGAGAGAGAGAGAGAGATCGTGGCGGATGCATGACAACATCACACTCTTTGAAGGTCATCTGCTGAAGGTCTGAGCCACATACACAGACCTAAAAACCTCACGCACACACAAACACACACCTTGTTAAAGTCGACAGTGCTGTATATCGTATCAGATATAAATATGCAATAAAACTGTAAAGGCCAGTCATAGAGGACAAAGAGCAGGTGGCAAGAAACACACACACACACACACACACACACCTGACACTTGCTTCTTGCTCATTTCTAATTCATGAGGGGCTTTTGCATACAGTCACCAAAAATATGACATTGGGCAAATCTCATGAAACCCTTCAAGATGACGTGCAGGTCATATTTCACCTCAAAATATCAAGAAAAAAAAAGGAAATAATCATTTGCTGAAAGAAGAGGCTACTTTTAGGGCCATTAAGTTTATCTGCACTGTTATGTTTGCACTGTGTAATAGTCCAGTATTTAATTTTTTTTTGCATTTTTTAGAGCTTTAGTGTGCTGACTTTGTTTTCTGTTTTGCAATTAATCAATTACAAAATTATGTTGTACTGCATAAGTGATATATAGTATAACACAGAAACGCAATGCATTTATAAGTCAGGGTAACAATTATTGCTGAAGAGTAAGAAAATGTATCAATAAATAATTAAATATGATAACGTATTTCTAAATTAATTATTAATAATAAATTATTATAAAAAGCAATAATTAAATATCCAACTAAATATTAATCAACAATAATCCCCAAAATGCCTCTAATTAAATAAATCTAAATATTAAGAAATCAAAATAAGAAATCAGTGTTAAAGTATTATGTACATTTATTTATATTTTATAATAGTATATAAACAAAATAAGGTTTTTGTAATATTACTGTTTATTTGTGTTTCTTATTTTATTTCAATTACTTCAGTTGTATTTTTTTTAATCTAATATTTAATATAAAACAATAATAACATTTAAACAAAACCAAATAATAAGCAATAATAATAAATAAATAAATTAAAAAATTACAATTGTTTTGTTTGTTTTGCATTTTAAGAGAACAATGTGTTTGATTGTTGTTGCTGTTTTTCTTTTAGTTTTGAGATGGATTTTCATAAGATTTCCCCTCTCCTTCAGTAAACACACACACACACACGTGTCTCTGTCATCAAACTCAGCACTGGTCCTGATGTTGTGCTCTACACTGAGATGACACCCATCTCTTTCACATCCCTGGTTCTGTCACCCATGTTTGACCCAGTGTCTCAGAATGAGTGGTTTAGTGGACACACACACACATACACAGATGCGCAAGCACGGAGCGAGGGCCGACTCTTACCTTTAGAGGCTGTGTTGAGTTAGACAGACAGAGGAGAGAGAGAGACAGGTTTAATGTGTGACGGTGTGTGTGTGGTGTGTGTGTGGGTGAAGTGACTGGAGGACGGCTGATCTACTCACTCTTGGTCTGGGTGGAGAAGGTCAGAGTGAGTTTGGCAAACAGCTCCTTGTTCTCAAAGCGATCCTCTTTCGCCTTCACCCAGAAACTGTCTTCAGACAGATCCTCCGGTGCGATCTACAACAAACAACACCCATCAGTAACGTCATTCCTTTATATTTACATCCAGCCATCTCCTCCATATCAATCATTCAATCAACCAACAGCAGTGATCCATCAATCCATGTGTCTATGCATCCATCCAAATCATATGCAGCACTTACTTGTTTTTCCATCCATGTTAATATAATTTGTATTTTTTTTTCTCTCCAAATGTTATGAAATGGAGCACAAGACATCGGTCAAGAAAGATATCTATACTCTCATAAACCTTTATAATAGTATAGGTAACATTTGTTTACATACAATTTTAATTTAAGTTGTACGTTTTTAATATTTCTGTTTGCTTATGCTTTTGTCATTTGTATTTATATCCATCTAAATCTATCTATCCATCATATCTATCTAAATTGATCTATCCATCCAAATCGATCTATCTAAATCTATCCATCTATCCATCCAGCCCTTTAATTCATTTTAATTTTCAGGTAGTTGCCAAGGAATCATTTTTAACCAAGTTTTTGTTTTCTTTAACTTTAGTTTTATATCAACTTTATCTAAATGAACAAAACTGTTTTATCATCTTTAGTTGACAATAACAACACAGCAAGAGACACAATAAATCAAAGAAAATTATCCATCTGCATGAGATCAAACCCCACGAATGACCATGTGCAACAGTTCCGGATCTCAAATCTGATTGGACGAGTCACATTGTCAGCTGTTGTGATTGGCTGATCCACACAAACACCTGTGATGCACATCAGCCGAGCGCTGTATTAATGCAGCATGTTGTTTCACAACCATAAACATCGCACACTTAAGCTAATGACACATGATAGAGGAACTGCTTCGCATGATTATTACTGTTAATACGTTTATGCAGCGACACTGTGCCTAACATCATCCCGTCCAGTCGGCTTATTGCTTTAATGCGCCCCTGGTATCAGGACAATATCATTAAGCAGACGCCGCTGATACGATCACGCGGTTCAAATGTGTTTCTCCTTCATTTATAGATGCTGCACTGACTAATGGACCATAGATTGTGATTCTGGAGTCCGGGGCTTTACTTCACCCCATTCGAGAAGATGAAACGCCACCGAGCGCTTTATCACAGTCTCAACTCATAACCTCATTTATACAGAAGAAAAACGCTGCAAGTCTTGGGAGTAAAATGAGTTTAACAGCAGCGAACAAGCTGTCAGGATATGAGCGCTGCTCCTCTGACTAACCGCCTTCAGACACCAACCAAAAACAGAATGAGAAATGTAGAACATGGATTAGAGGAAGACAGAATATGATAATAGACCGAGAAGAAAAGAGGGTGAAACTCATTAAAACGGATCCCAATTTTACGCACAAAGGAGGGAAAGGCGACACAGTCCCAATGCAAGCTGGGACGACCAGACCAAAAAAAAAAACACTCGCTGCCTCTGTAATTCTATCATTCTCTGGCTGTTAATGCACATCGCACAGACCTTTCTAATGTCCATCATTCTGTCTTTTATGGTCCTGTGGCTCTGTTATCTAATACGGCTAAGCCATATAGTGGGGGAGGGGGGTGTCACAGTTTTTTTTAATAATAAATATATCTTGATTCATGCATGTAGGCTACTGTTCAAAAGTTTTCAAAAGTTTTAGTGAGTGAAACTAATTAATACTTTTATTCAACAAGAATGCATTAAACTGATAGTGATAATAAATACATTTATAATGCCACAAAAGATTTACATTTCAAATAAATGCTGTTCTTTTGAACTTACTCAAATAATCCTGAAAAATAAATTGCATCACTATTTCTACAGAATAAAATATGAAGCAGGAACTGTTTTCAAGAGTGATACTAATCAGAAAGGTTTCTTGAGCAGCAAATCAGCTTATTAGAATGATTCCTGAAGGATCATGTGACACTGAAGACTGGAGTAATGATGCTAAAAAAAAAAAAAAAAAAAAAAGTTAAAATTATAATTATATAAAAGTATAAATTTAAATTGTAAATACTTAACAATAGAAAACAAGTATTTTAAATAGTAGTAATATTTTAGTGTTTGATCATTTAAAGCGTTGGTGAGCATAAGACACTTATTAATCTTCCCAACCCAAAACTTTTGAACAGTAGTGTATTTAAAATATTCTAAAATGTGTTTTCCCCATTCAGAGTAATAATTATTTCAACCAACAGCCACTGCAGTCAATTAGATTCAAAATGATTAAAGGGGTGGGCCAGTGTTTATTTATTTTTCTAGGCTTGATTGTGTTTATGAGGTGCAGTCTAACATGTGTTAATGCTTTGTTTAAAAAAAAACACAAAAAAAACCATGGCATTTCACATAATTTAGCTTTATTCCAAACGGCTCTGTCCCTTCTCTGAGAAACACGCTGATCATTTCCTTCTTTTATGAAGCTTCTCCCTCAGAAACAGGCAAGCTTTGATTGGTTAGGTAGCCCAGTGTGTTGTGATTGGCTAAACTAGGGGTGTGCATGGATAGTCGAACATTCGAATACTCGCTCTGCTCTAATTATTCGATAAATAAAAATGATATTCGAATTACGCTATATTTTTGCTTGCCATAAAAAATAAAAGAAAAAAAAAGTCCCTATAAAAAATCTAATTGGTCACTTTCTGTGATTCTCCATGGCATATTTGAATATGTATGCAAGCAAAAAATAATTAACGAATAAGAACTGCGGTCTTCTACAGTACTTCAAATATGCCATGGAGAATCACAGAAAGTGACCGAATTGAAGAACATTGTTGCGGCATCTCTCAAGCAACGAATAACAACCGCTAACTTGGAGAATGCAGTTGAAACTTCTCGCGTCTGCCCAAGACCCTCTGCACAAACATCTCGGGTTTCTTGATGAAAACATGAGAGAACTAAGAAAAATAACTTCTTTGAACATTGTCAAAACATTTTCCTTGATGCGAGTGGTGCAGATGCAGCCGCCATCACCAACGATGAAGAGGATGCAAGGCTCACTCGTCGGAAAAGGCTGAGCCAGTTCTTCAGCGATGATTACAGAGAGTCCAGCCGAGACAAGTGAGAACAGTTCTTGCTGGAGCCATGTATTCCACCGGATGAGGATCCCATTCAGTGGTGAAACGAAAACACGAAGCACTTCACAAAACTTATTCGCTTAGCACACCGTTATTTGTGAGTCCCACCAACGTCTGTGCCGTCAGAGCGCGTTTTCTCCGCGGCCGGCCTTATTGTTAACAGACTAAGGAGCCGACTTTCCTCCGATCGTGTTTACATGCCCGTATTTCTTAACAAGAAAAAAAGCAAAAAAGATTTGCTGACAGTTTCAAAGTTTCAAAGTTAAGTGTAAGCTACATTCTCTACAATAATCTAATTGCTGCAGGCTGCTTTACGTTTTTTTCTTTGTTCATTTATTTTTCTTTTTTTTTTTTTTTTAATCTGTACTTTTGTTTGTTTGCACGCATTGTTAAAGGTTTTCAGCTACAAAACACGATGTGTAATGTTCAAGCTTATTGTGTGTAAGCTTGTTCAAAAATGACGGAAACAATAAATGTTACTGAAAAATAACGTCTGTCTCATTAAACTTAATTTAAATAAACGAATATTCGTTTTTTGTGAGCTCAAATATTCGAATGTGATATTTGCGGAAAATGCCCATCCCTAGGCTAAACCCCCTCTAGTGCTCGTCTAAATGTCCCGGTCATGTAGCTTCCTCAACTTTTCCGTAACAACGTTGAAAGCCAAGATCAGCCAAGATCAAGGAACTGTTGATAGCTGTATGTGGATTTTTTTATTAGTTTAGTAGCAGTGCTACTGCAAGCAGTTTTTAGTGCTGCAAATCCATTTATCCATTGCTGAAATTTCCGCGTCTTCATGGAGAGAGCAGGTCATGGTTGCTTAGCAACGGCAGACTCCTCAAGAGCACAAGTGCCCGAAGGAAAAAAATCAGTATGAAAACTCCTGCTTAATACAAAGAGTGACGATGGCGGAGACAGCAAAACGTTCCAAAGTGTGGTTATAATTCACTAGAGTTGATGCAAACAACGCTGGTTGTCCTAAGTGCAACAACATTTTTGCATGTAAGGGCGGGAACACAAGCAATCTCTCAAAGCATCTTTCAAAAGTGCATTATGTGCAGACAGAGAAATGCAAATTTTTCGACTGCCTAAACACAACACAAAGTAACACAGTAACACAAAACAAAGTAACGATAAGAATACCGTTAAAGTACCGGTCCGTTAAGCAGTATTGGTAAGAGTAGTAATACCGTTACAACCTTAACGATACCATCCCTACTCCACAGTCACCGGACCTGAACCCAATCGAGATGGTTTAGGGGTGAGCTGGACCGCAGACAGAAGGCAAAAGGGTCAACAAGTGCTAAGCATCTGTCTGGGAACTCCTTCAAGACTGTTGGGAGACCATTTCAGGTAACTACCTCAGGTGACTATTTTTTTTTTTTTTCACTTGTTTTTTTTTTCTCAAATGTTTAAATTTGAAATCATTGTATTTCAAGTAATCAAAATGTTTTTATGCTTTTCATTTTAGTAAGAACCTATAAGAACCCTGCTTATAAAATGAGCCAAAATCATACTGAAACTAAAGCACTCAAGAACAATGCATTGCAATGACGAAGCATCTGTGAATGTTTAACATTCACAGTCAGTCAGAGAGAGTCTTAAATGACTGTCACTATGTAAGTGCAGCATCTCTCACCTCCATTTCTACTGAAATGTGAACAGAAACATAAATCTGAGAGGAGAGGTGGAGAATAAGATATAGAAGGGGAAAGTGGAGGAGGCAAAGAGAGGTTACAACACAGAGACAAGGTACAACCTCTAATGATACAGCAGCATCTAATTACCCCGAGAGAGAGAGAGAGAGAGAGAGAGAGAGAGAGAGAGAGAGTCAGGGGTGGTGTGAGATAACAAGACTATTCTGAGAGGATGAGAGGAAAGTGAAAAAAATGTTAATTTAAATTACAAAAGAATGCTGTCCTTTCTACCAGCAATTTAATTATCTTTCCGAGACACAGTCAAAAGACACAGGCTTATTAAAAAGCTATTTCCCTGACATCCTCAAAGAGCTCTAACCACTGAGATTCTAAACACTCATGAATTCCACTGAAGCCATTAAAGAGTAGCTTTAGGCTAAAAGGAGACAGGACCGTTTTGATGTTTTTACTCTTGTGGAGGGCGAGGAAAAGCCAGAGATGGAAAGAGAGAGAAAGAGAGAGAGATCAGAGGAGGAGAGGAGCGTGTTCATGATCAACAGCTCATCGTCACGCGTGTCACTTCCACTCCAAGTGGGCGACATACGGTTGAAACTACAGCTATGCTGACACGCACACACAGAAAGATCTTCTTTATCAGTATATATTTTTTTGTTTTGGTTTCCATATCTAAACCAAGATCAGTTTACTTGAGAAGCAAAACTGTGCAAGTCTTGCTTTCAGAGAATGTATTAGAGAATATATAGTATACTTATTTGTTGTGTGCTGCACTGAAAGTTACAGAATTGTGTTACATAAAAGTGATTATATATATATATATATATATATATATATATATATATATATATATATATATATATATATATATATATATACACACACACACACACACACACACAAACAATAGACAGTGCACCAGAATGCAAAAAAAAAAAAAACAATTATCTCAACTGGGGTTTAAAATTGTTATGAAAGCAATCCAGCCAAATGCGCAGAAATAAACCACTTTTAATTATGCATGATTTGCCTGTGATGTATTTCATAATGCTGAGTATTTCCACAAAAAATCTTGTGCAATGCATCTATGATCAGTGCTATTTTAGTATCACTGATATACTATTACAGTTTTTGAGTTAGTATTTGAGTTACTGTAGACTTTGAGTTTTATATTTTTCTATTTTTCTTTGAGAAAATATTATTCTAGATTATTCTATCTATTATTCTTTGAGACAATTTTTCTATTTATGTTTTACTTTTAGCTCAAGTTTGACAGATTTTGTTGTATAAATGACAATGCTTTTTAAAATGTCTATATAGTTTGTTTCATTTTATTTTAGTTAAATCAAAGTTAAACATTTAGCTTAAACTAAATGAGTTGAGAAATGAGAACGGCTGCCTTGATAAGTAGCTAAAATAAAATAAGTTCAAGTTTCTTTTTTTATTTTAATTCAATTAATGTTTTAGTTCAAGTTTCAATTTTATTTAACACTATTCTATGTCTATTCTATTATATTTCTCTATAGACATTAGACTAATAGTCATGCTGATAAGGCAAGTGTATGTCTTATTTTCAGAAAATCTCTCAAATGAAGTTTATTTTTCTTATACCATTAGTAAACTATTTTTTATTATCATTTTAAGTATTAAATCGAATAATTTTAAATAAAAAAAGAGCTAAATAAATATATTAAATGGCTGAATTTAATATTTAGTTAGAATTATGTTTAAAACTAAAAACATATTTTCCAATATAATTTATAAATGTTATAAATGATAATAATATTATAATATAAAAAATAAGTGTGTGGTGCTGATAAGATCCATGTCATGTCCTATTTTCAGAGAATATTATTTTTATTTTTATTACCCCATTGGCAAACCATTGATTTTTTTTCTTGTTTTAAGTAGATCAAAAAATGCATTTATTAAAATAAATTAATAACTCATTAACTTTATTTATTAAGGTAGGTATAATATACATCTCAAACACCTAGTTTGAGCATTAAACAGCTGCAGCTAGTTGTCTAATGCTTGTTAGACTAATAGTGACGCTGATGAGGAAAATGTACTGGCATTAATAGGAGGTGCAGACGTGTGGGAACATACACACCTTGCTCCAGTTGGCTCTCTTCAGCTGCACCTCAGGTTTGTAGTCTTTCTTAGGCTGGAGGCCGAAGGGCAGCTGTGGAACAGAAGGCACCCATCCACCAAACCCACCCGGAGGGGGCGGAGGCATACCAGGACCGCCCATTGGAGGAGGTGGAGGCGGCATACCGGGCATCCCTGGCGGAGGAGGTGGAGGTGGTGGCATACCAGGTGCTCCAGGTAAAGGAGGAGGAGGAGGCGGCATTCCGGGTGCACCCGGTAAAGGAGGAGGAGGAGGTGGCATTCCAGGTGCTCCCGGTAAAGGAGGGGGAGGTGGAGGCGGCGGCATACTGGCTGCCCCAGGAAGAGGTGGAGGTGGAGGGGGGTGGCGGCATACCAGGTGCTCCTGGTAATGAAGGGGGCGGTGGGGGCATGACCGTCTGTCCTGGTAGAGGAGGAGGTGGGGGAGGAGGAGGAGGGAGGCTGGCTCCAGCAGGGCAAGGTGGAGGTGGCACCGAGGAAGCTGATTGGCTGGGGGGTGGAGCCACAGGCACATGCATGATGATGACCTTCGCTTCGGCTTCTTTGAGATCTTTAGAGAGCTTCTCAATCTGAGAACCAAAAGAAACAAAGAGGTGCTCATAAACCTCAAAGAACTCTTTCCCCACCAAACACAACATTTTTTGTCAGCTTTTTGCTCAAATTGTTGCTTTCTCATGAAACCTACCTACATTGAACTGTTCAAGTGTCAAAAAAAGATCAATTTCAACATCAATTTAACATGTTTTTTTTAGTCAATCATCTCAATATAAACAAATCCTATACTATAACAGAGAAAAAAGATGAAATCTTTCAAAAGCAAACACTATTTAAATAAAAATAAAACTTAATAGATAAACATTTCTTAAGTGATTTAAGTGATTTAAGTGACTTAAGTGACCTTTACAATACATTACATTAAATATATAATTCGTTTGATTATTTATACTATTAAATGTTCAAACTGGTTAAAGAATAAAGTCATTAGATAAAGTTGTGCTATTTTTGTTGCGTTCCAATGTATAATTTTTAATATGTAGTTTAGTTTAACATAAAAAACACTTTTTTCAACAAAATTATAAAAAAAAAGTCAATTATCTCTGTAATGATTCTTACACCATAATAGGGTATTAGGGATTTGTTCAATCATTTGTTCAAATTTATTTCAGTTTGGCATGTAAATTAGGTTATGGATAAAACTGTGACAATCATGAACACCATAGCATGCGAGGCATTGCTCACGATTTCAGCATAAAATGTAAAAATCGAGTTTTTTGATGGAGGCAGAGAGACAGACAGACAGAAGAAGGTCAGGCCAGAGTTGGAAGCACATGAGGGAGTGTCTAAATTCATGTCTAATTAGCAGCATAATTTATTTACCCAGAACTTGGCAGAACTCATTAAAAATGACCAGCCTGCTAATGTCACATCAGAGAGAGAGAATCTGAAGTAGTTCACGGGGTTCTAGCTGAAGTTTCGGATGCTTGTTTATCTGAAGGTGACGGGTTGGTTGAGCTCAGCAACTTCTCTCCGACTATATGTGGACGGACAGATGGAGCGTCCAAACATCCGGACTTCTGCTGACGGCTGCGCTTCATCTCTTTCCACTGTAATTATCTGTAGCGCCTCTGTGTTTGTTAGATAACCCACAAACATCAGTTCTGTCCTTCCTGCTCTATTAATATCTCTCCTTCTCTCACATTTGTTTACTCTCTTCTCAGTTCATACTTCTCTTTAGTCTCACAGAAACACAATCTGCTCGACTTTGCAGTTTATTCTGGTCAAGAACTGCCCACTTATTTATGGAGGAACTGAGAATCTCGTCTGGGTGCGTTACTGGAAAAAGGTGTGCTGAATTTGGTTTTATTGAAGAAGTCTGGTACTTTAAAATCCAACTTATTTTGATACATTTCAGCTTTCTGTAAATATGTTGCCTTGCTTTTCAGAAACATTTATTTATACAGAAAAATAACTCAAGATATTGACACATTTTCTGATAAACTGGCAAATACTGAGTTTAAAACAATTAAAACATTTAATTAATAATGTAAAAACAAATAATAATAGAGAAAATAGCATGTCTTTAACCAAGTAGTTGATTGTCAGAATATTTTGTTTTAATTTAAGACTTACTATCAAGTATTATTATTTTTATAATATGATTAAATATAAATATGAAGTTGCTATGTTGTTCTTAATAAAATAATAATTAAAACATACATGTTAAAATAAATCTTTTTTTTAAGGTTGTGTCCCCCCATGATCTATGTTTATTGTACATCTAACATCATATTTACTGTATAAATACTGTAATAAACATGGTATCCTAATCATAAAATCCAAACTGCCAATTGTACAAAGAAATATATATATATATAAAAAAAAATGAACAAACAAACAAACAAACAAATGAATGAACCCCATCACAGACTGTAATGAAAAGTTTCTTCAGTTATTTTTACCTAATATTACATAGTAATTACAGAAAAATGGTTAACACTGTTGGGAAGTAAAGCAAAAAAATTATATATATACATACATATAAAATAATTTTTAAGCAACTGAAACAACTAGGAAGTCCTGCCCTAAATCCATGCCATTGGTTGAGCCAAAGTTATGTTGGGCCTTTAACCAAATCTGCTAATGCCTCTAGATGACATCATTTCCTGTGGGTGTGATGCTACACTCCTGTACCTTCTCTTTGAGTTGGCTGATTTCTGACTGCAGGCCCTGGTTCTCTTTCTCCTGGTCGTTCTTCTCTTTCCCCAGCTTCTCTTTCTCAGTGCTCAGCTCCAGAACCTTCTGCTCGTAATCGGCCTCCATCTTCTTCAGCTCCACCTGCAGCTCGTGACGGGCCGTCAACTCTGTGTCCAGCTGCACACAGAACAGAGCGTCCATCATCAGAACAACACACATCGTCATAAACCACCAGAAAGCTCACAACAAACACATTCAAGTGAAAACCTTTTGAATGGTTTGAGATCTGTACATTTTTATACTTATGAAAGAAGTCTCTTCTGCTCACCAAGATTAAAATAGCAGTACAATTGTAAAATATTATTACATTTCAAAATAACAGTTTCTGTGTGAATACATAGTAAAAATGTAATTAATTCCTATGATGCAAAGCTGAATTTTCAGCATCATTACTCCAGTCTTCAGTGTTACATGATCCTATAGAAATTATTCTAATGTGCTGATTTGCTACTCAAGGAACTTTTCGTATTATCATCAATGTTGAGCACTGACCACTGATTTCTATTTTTATTTAAGTGGAATACAGTTCAGTGTATGTTTGTTTCATGACACCAAAGACTTGAACAGTAGTGTACTGTATAGGGGCACTTAAAAAATAAATAATATGCTAAAAATATTTAAAAAAGCAGCACAGCACATGATCTCATTACACTGCATATATAATTCTGTGCGTGTCATCCAGAAGGTCAAGCCCATCGCATGCAGAATCTCAAGCAGGACAGTTTGTTTGTATACTGTGCAGAGTATACACTGCAAAAACCGTATGAATCTTCATTTGACCAAAGTGATATATTGTGTTATCAGTGAACTCTCAGGAGCCCCGTGTTTACACAGTGACCCTCAGTTTATCACTATAAAGGTGGGTTGTTGTTGTTGTCAGTGCGGGCGACTCGGAGGACAGATTCAAGAACAAATCTGAGCCCAAATGGAGCCTCTGTGGGTTTTAGTATTCACCTCACAAACTTCCACAGAATCTGTCCTTCTGCCTCACACAGACAGACGTCGACAATTTCCTGTGACATTGACGGCGGGTGTTTGGAAGCCAGACATGCAATTACATGACAGCAGCGGAAACGGAGGGGTCACATGCACGCTCGCGCGCACACACACTTTCCCCATGTGTTAGTAATGAGAGTCGTTTGCTGTCGCTTTTCTGATGGACACACTGCTATTACTCTGAATTAGAAAGGGAAGGAGGGGATGAGAGAGGAGGAGTAAACACTCGCCTGACAAGCCCCATAGCACACACACTCACACAAATGAATAAGTAAAGCAGAGAGTATTGCAGTGTTTACATTATTTGAGCTCTGACAGATAAACACACACACACACACACAAAGAGAGAAGGGTAAATCTAAGGGAACTTGACAACAATGTCAATAAAATATTATATATGCAAAAAAAAAGATTCACTGATTTAAACTGTATTTTTATTTTTATAATGCCTTTCAGCTTATAAGTATCTAAATGGCAAATTTTATATACGTGTATGTGTGTTTGAAACATGAAAAACATCTAGTGGTATTACAGTAAAGAAAATGAAATTGTTTCATATTGGGAACTTAATTGCCTAATTGCCGTGGAAATCAAAATGAATTCATTTTCAATGCCATGATGTAAAATATACATAACATTCATTTGTAATATTATGGCAGATTTTTGCAGCATTGTATTTAATTAATGATTTGCATTAAAATAATTTGAATATTTATATAACATTGGTTAATTGTAATACAGTAAAAAAAAACATTGTATTACCGCAATGAGAGTCGTTATATTAAGAATCATTACTAAGTTGCAAACATTAAATTAAAATAAAACATGATGAATCATGGTAATGAGAATTTTAAAGGTTAAACGTGTTTGTCATGAAAAATAAATATCACTTTGACAATAGTGATGACAATAATGTCATCGTTAATGTCATGTGAAAAAAAAAGAACATATGTAACTTTTAGCTGTAACATGTATCCACCACGGTAGAATTTGTTGCACAGCATTACATTTAATTTGTGGTGATAACTCGAAATTAATCGAAAACCTAATAAATGACATAAAATAATCAGTTTTGAAATTGCAATACAGTAGTAAAACACTGTATTACAATAATGATAGCGTAATTTGAATCATTTGTTAGAGGCACAAAAAAAAGTAAAATATCAGGATGCATCATGGTAATGAGAATTTGAGGGTTCATTTTGCTTAACTAAGGGATTTTTTTTTTTTACTTATAATAAGCTGTATGGTATTTACTTTTATCTAAATATATATATTTGGGAGTGAAATATGACCCGGCTATGTTTTTTTAAGAGACGCTCATAAGATGCATGAATACACAACAGCACAGGCACACAAGCACCAGGCACACAAACACACACACACAGGGTAATTGTAGACTGTGTTTGGTGAGTTTGGAGGGAAGATGTCAGGAAGAGACAGGAAATCTCAGTTTTGCTCATCTCACCTCCCAAATTACACATCTGTCAACTGACAGGCGCGCCGAGACAGCGGGGGGCGTCTGGGAGCAGCGGCTGCATGTGTGTGTGTGTGTGTGTGTGTGTGTGTGTGTGTGTGAGTGTGTGTGTGTGAGTGTGCCACAGCAGATCTGCTGATGTTGATCGATATTGGAGGGACATTCAATGTATTTCAGCAGACAATGATTTAGTTTAAACCTGTGTTATTCTTCCAGACTCAAGTGTGTGTTTGTCTGAGTCAATACCTTCTTTTCCAGCTCTGTGGCCTTAGATTCACTGATTTCCACTTTGGTCTGATCAACCATGTTATCTAGAGAGAAAGAGAGACAGCCAGCGAGTGAATAGATGGTTTTAGAGGTGTATGTGTGTGTGTGTAAAGTGCCCTTCACTGCGACGAGTCTCTTTTCCTCCTGTGATTCGTGCTCTGATTACTGAACGATCTAATTAAAATCTGCTGCTCACTCTGTCCCATCTCAAACTCGCGCTAAAATAAGAAACCCAAAAGCGGCTTTGAAATCACCACACAAAGGGCAGCATACATTTATACATCTAAAGCTCCTGGAAAACTCTTCTGTGTCTGTTCTCAAACCCTAAAGTCTCTCTGAACTCCAGATCAATATCACTCGCATGTGTGGCGTTACAAACCAAAAAGAGTCTCAGGAAAGCGAACAAAGCTTAGATTAACCGGTGAGCCAGCAAGAGGGTCAGCGCTGACGTCAGCAGCCAGTGGGAGGGGTTTCTGGTGAGATATGATAATGAGATCACAGCTGGCGGAGAGAATGGAAGTACAAGAGCAAGTATGAAAGCAAAATTTGAAGCATAAAGAAAATTGCACAAAGAAGTTCCCAAGGAAGGAAAGTTGAAAGAATGTACAGAAATAGAGAGTATAGCATCCATGGAAATGTATATGGAATTAAGGAGGAAGTGGAGCAAGGATGTAAGTGTGGATTGATGTTTGAAAGGAAGTACACAAGGATGTATAAAAAAAGAAGTATGGAAAGTTCTGAAGTACAGAGCTTGGTATGCATGGAAGTTCAAAGGGAAGTATGGAAGCAAGACTGAAAGAATGGTAATATGGAAAGATGTTTGAAAGGAAGTTCAAAATGAAGTAGAAAAGGAAGTATGAAAAGGAGTATGGAAGTACAGAAGGAAGTTCATATGGAATTAAGGAGGAAGGGCAGGAAGGATGTAAGTCTGGAATTATGTGTGAAAGGAAGTTCAGGAGGAAGTACAAAATGAAGTATGAAAAGAAGTATGAAAGTACAGAAGGAAGTTCTGAAGTACAGAGCTTGGTATGCATGGAAGTTCAAAGGGAAGTATGGAAGCAAGACTGAAAGAATGGAAATATGGAAAGATGTTTGAAAGGAAGTTCAGAATGAAGTAGAAAAGGAAGTATGAAAAGGAGTATGGAAGTACAGAAGGAAGTTCATATGGAATTAAGGAGGATTGAAAGGAAGGATGGAAGTGTAGAATGATGTTTCAAAGGAAGTTCAGAAGGAAATACAAAAGTAAGTATGAAAAGAAGTACAGAAGTACAGAAGGAAGTTCTGAAGTACAGAGTATGGTATGCATGGAAGTTCAAAAGGGAAGTAAGGAAGTATAACAGGAGGAATGGTAGTGTAAAATGATATCTGAAAGGAAGTTCAGAAGGAAGTCCAAAAGGAAGTATGAAAAGAAGCACGGAAGTAAAGAAGGAAGTTCAGAGTATGGTATGGCAAGTATGTATGGAAGTTCAAGGTGTGGAGAAAAGCTTGGAAGAAGAGAGGGAAGTGTGGAAAGACATTTAGAAGGGATGACATTTGAAAGGATGTTTAGAAGTACAGAGTTTAAAAGGAAAGATGGAAAGTACTTTGGAAGAGTTAAAGAGGAATACTGTAAATACTGAAGTAGGATGGAAGGAAGTACAGAAGGAAGTTTGAAAAGAAGTCAGAAGTACAGAGGAAAGAATGTATGGAAGCTCAACAGGTGGGATGAAAGTATGGATGTTAGCATGGAAGAAAAGATGGATGGTTTAAAAGGAAGAATGAAAGTTCAATAAGAGTAATGAAATATAGAAGTAGAATGGAAGGAAGTTTATAAGGAAAGAGGAAGTGTGTATGGAAGGAAGTACAACTAGAAGGAAGGAATCATGGAAGGAAGTATAGAACAAAATATCAAAGAATCAATGGAAGTTGGTAGGTTGGAAAGAAGTTCAAAAGGAAAGAAGAAAGTATGGACTTTTGCATGGAAAGTTTGAAAGGACAGATGTACAGAAGGATGTTTAAAAGGATGTACAAAGCAAAGTATGCATTAAAGTTTATAAGTATGAGTGAAGGAAGAAAAGGAAGAAGAAAAGGAAGAAGGAAACATCACACCCACACAGCCAATGTGAGCCACATGACAGGCTGTCTCCGACAAATACTACACACTAATGACAAAATGAGCTTATTTTTATTAAATCCCAAAGAGCTTGTTTGTGAGCACTCTCAATGTCACGCCTGATTATTCTGGATGAGATTTGAGATGTTCTGATATTTTTTGAATGATTCTGTACACTGCCACCATGTGGCCAAATGTGGCATTACAGTGTGTTGTGTTTGTCTCTTACCTATCAGATGGCCCACGTCCAGATCAAACTTCCTGCATTTGAAGTCTGGATCACAGCCGTTCCTGTGCAGAACGATCTGAGCCGTACACTCATCGATGAGTTTATAGTAGTGTGGCCTGAGAGACAAACAGAGACAGAGAGACGTCAATCTGTGTTTGACTAGCATGAGTAAGAAGATTCTAAAAGCTCGGAAGGAGGCCAAACAGATATTGAGCGGCGAGTTCATAAAATAAAATAAGAGATTTTCATCACACTGCCTGGCACAAGGTCGCACACACCAGCCATCCATGATGACCTCCAGTGAGCTTTCAAAATGAGACGCTGTAGACAATCTTATCCATCAAAAGTGGATTATGACAACCAGAAATGCTGTCTAGGCAGGGGGCTTGCTAGTTTTGAAACGCAACCCATATGGGATTGTGTGTGTGTGTAGTGGGATAAGATTTAATATGTGCACGCAAATTGCCCAACCATTTGAAATACATAGTTTTAATACAACAAACTTAATGTGATGCATATTTGTCTGACTTACATGAAACAGGTATAAAAAAAAAGAATAATAAAAAATTCTGCACACACACACACAAAAAAAAAGAAACAAACAAAAATTAAAGGCACAGTTTATCATTAGATATCTGGATTATTCCAACGATCATGTTTCTAAATGCATTTAACCAAGTAGCTTAGAATCAACACAAATCTTTGTGAAAATTACATTTATTCAGTTGAAAAGACTTAAGTCAATTGACATGACTGAAAGTCAAATATAATTTAGTTTCTGAGTCAACATTTCTCATTTTATATGAGTTTAACTTTATGTACTAAAATTTATCAAAACTATATAAACATACATAAAAACAACAAAAACTACTAAAACTCATAAAAACCATCAACAGAATGAATAAAACATAAATGAAACACACACACACACACACACACACACACACACACACACACACACACATATATATATATATATATATATATATATATATATATATATATATATATATATATATATATATAAACAAACAATATGTATGAGATTGAAACCAATCAGTTTACTGATGATAAATATATAAATCTGGTTACTATGTATTTAAAACCCATTTAGTTTATGAGTGCCATTACAAAAATCTAACCCTGACAAATATGCATCACATTAAGTTTATTAGTCAATGTATTTTGTGCAATCTAAATGGCTGGACATCCCAATAAATACATCTTAAATTCTTGTCTAAATATTTTTCGATTGTTTTTGAGTGTGTGTGTGAGAGAGTGAAAACAGGCGACACTTTGGTGTTTGTAACGGTTTGATATTTGAGAGGTTTTCCAGACAGTCCATTTGTGAGAAATCTGCCATCTTGACCTGGTGTGAAACGAACTCGATACATTCTTCATTTTCCACAAGCGGTTTCTTTTTCTCTTTATTTGCCCTCTTTTCTCTCCCTCCCTCTCCAGCAATCTCCCGGTTTCTTCGGTGGAGCGAGAGAGACCCCTAGTGTCCGTGTGGAAGTGCATCGACTCGTTTGCTTTTAACCAGGGGCTTTTGGAGAAATCATAATAATCCTAATTAATTCTCTCTCGTCAGTGATTAAAGTGGTGAAATGAGAGAGTTTGTTTGTGGGCAGACGGGCCGCTCGGGGATTTGAGTTGTGGTTATATTTGGAGGATAATTATATGGAGGCGTCGTCACTTTCTGCCGTGTGTCAGCACATTAATCGCTGAAGAGAAACTCGCATGAAATGTTTCTGCTGATGGCAGGAAAGAAAGACCTGCAAACCGCTCCATCTCGCACTTCTGTTGCGCTGCTCCTTTCTCGAAACTCATTTACCTCTTTATGAGACGTTCACAACATTTATTTCACTTCTCTGCTCATAATCTGCAATTAAATGGTTAGTTCAGCTAAAATTTCACCATTATTTAATCATTTCATGTTCTCCATGAGGTCTCGTACTCCAAAAAAGGACCCAAGAGCAACTTGTGCTCTATATTTCATGTCTTCAAGTCATACAATAGTTACTGAATGATAATCAAATCTCACTCAATTCTGCCGCATTCAAACTCGGCACAGAGAGTCATACTTCCATTTGGGTTGAAACTATCCCAAGACCTGGACTATAGTAAAACTGGCTTCTGTCATGATCGTTCATGATACTTTTTGAAAGCTTTTTTGACAAGATATATCTACAACAGATATAGATTTTTAACATCACCTTCACTAATTATTTGATTGGATATCAGAGCTGCATTCTCCATTTATTATTATTATTAATAAATTATTATTATTATTATTTAATAGAGATCATGATTCCCCTCGATGGACTAGTAAAATTTAATGTTATTCACTAGGAGTAGATAAAAGGTAATTGCTGAAGTCTATTAAAACATCTATTTTGTATTTATCATTTATTAAAAACAATTAAAAACAGTTTGAATGAATGATACAATGGCTCACTCACTACTGGGTGAATCAGTGTTTGTGAATGAATCTCTTGAATGAATAAATAACTAATTTAAGTAATAGTCTAACTGGTCTAACGATGTAATGGCACAATATGTATTTGATGCACTAAGTAGGGCTGACACGGTTAAGGGATTTACCTTGTGGTAATTCTGAGTGGCTCAATAGCGCGATATGAGGTACTATGGCCATACAGCCTATATATATATATATATATATATATATATAATCTATGTGTGTATGTGTTACGATATGATGAGGTCATATTCAGAAACCAATGAAACCGAAACCAAATAGTATTGAAACAGGCAAGGAACTGTATTTGAGAGTCTTTAAACCATTCATTGGTAACACTTTATAGGTAACACTTGTTAATTAATAACTACGACTTTTCTCTCAATAAAGTATGAATTTTCTGCTTCTTAATAGTGAGCAAGGTAGTTGTCATGTTTAGGTATTGGGTAGGATTAGGGATGTAGAATAAGTCATTAATATGTGCTTAATTAACACTAATAAATGGCTAATATTCTAGTAATATGCATGCTAATAAGCAACTAATAGATGTAATCTTAAAATAAAGTGTTACCCATACCCGGTTCTGGCATTCCTCTGCTGTTTGCTTGTCAATAGCGCGGTATTGCGATATTGCGTTTATCGCAACAGCCCTAGCACTAATTTCCTTTCAAAAAGTGTTTAACAAGAGCTTAATATCCATACATGAACTGTTGTCATTTAGAAATAAGACCAAGATCTCAATCCTAACAATTATTCATGCAGCTCTACTTGAAGTTAAATTAAAAAGGAGAGCTATTTTATTCAGGAATTATACTTGCAGTGAAGAGAAAACATACTACAGTACTATCTGAAAATCTGTTTCATACCGCATACTATTCCACATACTTAAAAAAATATAGTATACAGTATATACTGTGCAGTAAACTAGCGTTCCATTCCAAACATCACACACACACACACACACACA